>NC_057712.1:121617795-121625422 GCF_004010195.1 Chiloscyllium plagiosum
CGGAGGGAGTGGTCTTTTCGGAATGCTGATAGGAGAGGGGAGGGAAATATATCACTGGTGGTGGGGTCCGTTTGGAGGTGGCGGAAATGACGGCGGATGAGACGTCGTACATGGAGGTTGGTGGGGTGGTAGGAGAGGACCAGTGGGGTTCTGTCCTGGTGGTGGTTGGAGGGGCGGGCTCAAGGGCGGAGGAGCGGGAAGTGGAAGAGATGCGGTGGAGAGCATCGTCGACCAGGTCTGGGGGGAAATTGCGGTCCTTGAAGAAGGAGGCCATCTGGATTGTACAGTTTTGGAACTGGTCCTCCTGGGAGCAGATGCGGTGGAGATGAAGGAATTGGGGATATGGGATGGCGTTTTTACAGGGGGCGGGGTGGGAGGAGGTGTATCCCATACAGTAATCTGTAAAAATCCGAGTGACCAAAAACTATTTAAAGTAAAAATTAACAACCTTATTTCTTAAAGGATACTGGAGAATAATTAACTAACCATTATTTACAATCCCTTACTCCAACCTATCTTTTACCTTCCCTTCCAAAATACTAGTCTGATACAACTCCCAATTAAGATTTACAGAACAAGACTTCTTATCCCAAAACCAGGCAGCTTTCATGCTTCTATTCAGATCTTCCTGTGTCTTCTTTTTCTCCTTTCAGAAATTTTGGCGTCACAGGTTACTGATTGAAATGGTACCTTTTAACAGTGGCTATTTTTCAGGCAGTCTGGGCTTGGCAGTTCTCCTCCCAAGTCTTCAATTTTCCCTGTGCTTGGCATTTCTCCTCTCAACTCTTCAATTTTCCCTGGTCTTATTCCCCAAAGCATCGGATTGTGTCATTGGCTTTATGATCAGTTCAAACTGGATTGAAGTTTGATATTTTTTTGGGTATAATTTAAACTGATTGGCCAAATTTGAATTTGTGTTTTTGTCTCAGCGAGTGCTGTCTGTTCTGAATCAAATATTACTTTGTGAATTCTCCAGCACTCCGTGCACTTGCCAAGTCCTTCACTCTCTTAAATGTACATCCACATCTTCATAACACCGTGTCAAGGTGTAAGGATCCAGTGTTGTATTGTTTAGTTAGCTGAGGACCTATAACACTAGAGTGGAATAAAATCATCCTTGATCCGGAGGGCAGCCGAAGAAGACAGCCAAAGGACTGCAGCTTTATGTCATTTTGGTTCTACTGTAGCACACACAGGCTGAAATTTGAAGGCCATGGATTCTAGCCCTACTTCAAAGACTTGACCCCATGATCTAGATGGGCAGTGTCCATTTATCACAAAAAGCTAGCATCCAAGTTCAGCAGGTAATAGGGAAGACCAGTGGAATGTTAGCTTTTATTTCAAAGTCGAGAGTGTGGTGCTGGAAAAGCACAGCAGGTCAGGCAGCATCTGAGGAGCAGGAGAATTGATGTTTCGAGCAAAAGCCCTTCATCAGGAATGAGGCTGGGAACCTCGAGGGTGGAGAGATAAATGGGAGGGAGGTGGGTCTGGGGAGAAGGTAGCCAAGAGTACAATAGGTGGATGGATGTGACGGTAAAGGTCATAGGTCAGAGGGGAGGGTGGTGCAGATGGGTGGGAAGGAAGATGAACAGATGGGATGGGTCATGAGGGCGGTGCTGAGCTGGAAGGTTGGAACTGGGATAAGATGGGGATAGGGGAAATGAGAAAATTGGTGAAATCCACATTGATGCCCTGGGGTTGTAGGGTCCCGAGGTGGAAGATGAGGTGTTCTTCCTCAAGACATTGGGTGGTGAGGGAGTGGCGATGGAGGTGGCCCAGGAGCTGCATGTCCTCAACAGAGTGGGAGGGGGAGTTGAAGTGTTCAGCCACGGGGCGGTGGGGTTGGTTGGTGCGGGTGTCCTGGAGATGTTCTCTGAAGCGCTCTGCGAGTAGGCGTCCTATCGCCCCAATGTAGAGGAGACTACATCGGGAGCAACGGATACAGTAAGTGACATGTGTGGAAGTGCAGGTGAAACTTTGATAGATGTGGAAGGCTCCTTTGGGGCCTTGGACGAAGGTGAGGGACTGGTGTGGGCACAGATTTTGCTGGGTTAGGATTAGGATGCTGGGTTAGAGTTAGGGTGCTGGGTCAGGGTTAGGGTGCTGGGTCAGGGTGCTGGGTCAGGGTTAGGGTGCTGGGTCAGGGTGCTGGGTCAGAGTTAGGGTGCTGGATCAGGGTTAGGGTGCTGGGTCAGGGTAAGCATGCTTGGTCAGGGTTAGAGTGCTGGAAAATGGTTAAGATGCTGGGTCAGGGTTAGGGTGCTGGAAAAGGGTTAAGATGCAGGGTTAAAGTTAGTGTGCTGGGTCAGGGTTAGGTTGCTGGGTTTGAGTTAGGACGCCGGATCAGATTTAGAGTGCTGAGTCAGGGATAGAGAGCTGGATCAAGGTTAGGATGCTGGGTCAGGGATAGGGTGCTGGGTCAGTGTTGGGTTAGGGTTAGGTTGTTGGATCAGGGTTATGGTGCTGGGTTAGAGTGAGGGTGCTGGGTCAGAGTTAGGGGGCTGGATTAAGGTTAGGGTGCTGGGCTGCTGGATCAGAGTTAGCGTCCTGGGTTAGTGTTAGAGTGCTGGGTCAGGGATAGGGTGCTGGGTCAGGGATAGGGTGCTGGATCAGGGATATGGTGCTGGGTCAGGTGCTGGGTCAGGGTTATGGTGCTGGGTTAGAGGTAGGGTGCTGGGTTAGGGTGCTGGGTCAGTTTAGGGTGCTGGGTCAGGGTTATGGTGCTGGGTTAGAGGTAGGGTGCTGGGTTAGGGTGCTGGGTCAGTTTAGGGTGCTGGGTCAGGGTTATGGTGCTGGGTTAGAGGTAGGGTGCTGGGTTAGGGTGCTGGGTCAGTTTAGGGTGCTGGGTCAGGGTTATGGTGCTGGGTTAGAGGTAGGGTGCTGGGTTAGGGTGCTGGGTCAGTTTAGGGTGCTGGATTAGGATTACGGCGCTGAATCAGAGTTAGGGTGCTGGGTCAGGGTGTGGGTGCTGGGTCAGGGTTAGGGTGCTGGATCAGGGTTAGGGTGCTGGATTAAAGTTAGGGTGCTGGTTTAGGATTATGGTGCTGAATCAGAGTTAGGGTGCTGGGTCAGGGTCGAGGTGCTGGGTCAGTGTTAGGATGCTGGGTCAGTTTAGGGTGCTGGGTCAGGGTTATGGTGCTGGGTTAGAGTGCTGGGTCAGGGTTAGGGTGCTGGGTCAGGGTTCAGCTGCTGGGTCAGGGTTAGAGTGTTGGGTTAGAGGTAGGGTGCTGGGTCAGTTTAGGGTGCTGGATTAGGATTACGGCGCTGAATCAGAGTTAGGGTGCTGGGTCAGGGTTCAGGTGCTGGGTCAGGGTTAGGGTGCTGGGTCAGTTTAGGGTGCTAGGTCAGGGTTATGGTGCTGGGTTAGAGGTAGGCTGGTGGGTCAGGGTTAGGGTGCTGGGTCAGTTTAGGGTGCTGGGTCAGGGTTAGGGTTCTGGGTCAGTGTTAGGGTGCTGGATCAGGGTTAGGGTGCTGGGTCAGAGTTAAGGTGCTGGGTTAGGATTATGGTGCTGAATCAGAGTTAGGGTACTGGGTCAGGGTTCAGATGCTGGGTCAGTGTTAGTGTTAGGGTTAGGGTGCTGGATCAGGGTTATGGTGCTGGGTTAGATTTAGGGTGCTGCCTTACTGTTAGGGTGCTGGTTTTGGGTTAGGGCGCTGGGTCTTGGTTAGGGTTAGGGTCAGGATCAGGGTTATGGTGCTGGGTTAAATTTAGGGTGCTGGGTCAGAGTTAGGGTGCTGTGCTACTGTTAGGGTGCTGGTTTTGGGTTAGGGTGCTGGGTCTTGGTTAGGGTTAGGGTCAGGGTCAGGATTAGGGTTAGGGTTAGTGTTAGTGTTAGGGTGCTGGATCAGGGTGCTGGGTCAGTGTTAGTGTTCTGGGTCAGGGTTAGGGTGCTGGGTTAGGGTGGTGGGTCACGTATTTAAGACAGAGATGAACATGAATTTCTTCTTTGAGAAAGTCGTGAATTTGGCAGATTCTTTACTGCAGTGGGCAGTCGATGGTGGTGAAGCATTTTCAAATCTGAGATAGATTTTTAATCAGTAAGGGAATCAAGGGTAATGTGGAATGCTCAAGGAATTGGGGTTGAGCAATATCAAATCTCATTGAGAAGCACAGCAGATTAGATGGTCTGCTTCTGCTCCTACATCTCAACGTCTTGAACTTACTGATGTCATGAAATGAGCCATCTTGTTATCTAAGAACAGTGCCTTTTCTGTACACACTCAGTGATAGGGTGTCCTCTACCGCTGACCATTATACAGTGCCTCGACAAAGTGTAGTCAGAGGAGAACTTGTGGGCCTCAGAATTACAGAGGTGGCAGATACCATGAGGTGCTGGTAGTGGCAATCAGTGACAAACCACATCCATGAATCCTAATCGAAGAAACAGCCAAAGCACTGTCATGAATGTTGATAATAGAAATTCCAATAATAATAAAGTCATAATAAAGTATTCCAGAAAAGAATGGAACTTCCTGCAAAATTCATCTTAACCCCTACAATTTTTGTTTCCTCCTTGGCTGGTGCAAACACCGGACATTCCTAGACCCTAAAACAAAACCTGTTGCCACCAGGAATATTTCTGTCCCTCTTACGCTGCCAGTCTCGCGTTAGGGTCTGAAAGGTCTCGGATTCTGAAGAAGAGTCGTGTTGGACTTGAGCCATTAACTCTGTTTCTGTCTCCAGGGATGCTGCCAGACCTGCTGAGTTTCTCCAGCTTTCTCTGTGTTTGTTTGAGATTTCCAGCATCCCGAGTTTCCTCCAGTTGCTTTGATTTCCTCCAATGATGTGCAGGTTAGTTGGATTGGCCATGCTGAATTGCTCCTGAGTGTCCAGAGATGTGCGGACTATGTGGGTTGGCGATGGGAAATGTGAGTTATGGGAGTAGGATGGGAGGCTGGATCAGTGCAGAAGTGATGGGCCAAATGGCCTCTTTCCACACTGTAGGGATTCTATGATCATTAGCATTTTTAATTTATTTGAGGAAAGATCTGACTAGTTTAAAATAAGTGGGTTAACATTGCAGCTAAAGTAGTGATTAGAGGAACTGCAAGCATGACAAGGCCATGATGAGTTATGATCCATGCTGTTTTTATTTAAATTAAACATTTACTCCGGCCAACTTTTCATCAGAATGAGCAGGGTACAAAACTGCCACAGCTCACTCTTCAACAAAACAAAACTTCTTCATAAAAATGTACATCACCAAGAGGCTGTTGGGGCAACAAAGCAGGTAGCTGAATCCAACAGAAAATCTTCAAATGTGTATAACAAAGTAAACTTTAGTTTGAGGCCCTTGTCAAGTTTGGTGCCAATATCACATTCACTGCAATATTAGTCTGACCACTAGATGGAGTGCAAACAATCCCTGAGAAAAGTTTGGAGTATGTCTTGGAATCTTACAATGTGTTGGCCCCAGAAATCTGCATCGTCCTTTTTGTTTTTTCATCAAAGTTTGAGACAACTCACTTGCATGACCCCATGGACCCTCTTTTACTGGTGGGGTGAGAAGCTGAGACCCCCCAGCACAAGAGAGTGGTTAAGTGCAGGATTAGGCACAGACAGGAAAAAAACAACTCTGCCTTAGAAAAATACTGCTTCGTGTTGGATGAAGTGTAGTATGACTGACCAAACAGGCCTTTCCTGCCCTGGCAACTCAGGGTATAATCATACCAACAGTTTGTGACAGAAATTCTGCCAAATGCAATACAATGAAGCCAGAGACACATTAAGACGGGAAAATCAGGTTTTTCTTTTGCCGTGCCTGCTAATTATTTATTTTCAAAATGTGAGCAGTTATTTGGTGAATTTAAGATGTTCGAAGTAAAAATGAATCTTGTGGACTTTTAATTCGGGCCAATAGCCCTTTGCCTGTTCAAGGAGCCTAACCAAATGAGTTGGTCCTGTCATGGTAAATTTAGCTATTTTCATAATTCTGTTTGTATTTACAGGAAAACAAAAAGAGCCATTTTACCCCACATACTGTGCTGTCATGGCAACGAGTTTCGCTTCATTGCTGAGGGAAACTTGAATCTGTTTAAGTATCGGTCGATTATTTTGATTGAATTCTCTACAGTTGTCATTTCCGCTGGGAGCTACTTTTTGCCGCCTCCACCTTTGATTTTGCAGAACATTGCTTCAGAGGTGGTTACTCTGCATCCTCTTGAACAGTGTTTCACTTAACTCTTGATACTTAACGTCAAACAACTCACTGCTAAGGTGCATCAGAGCTGTTTTCTTTAGAATGGAAAGGAATGATGGCCACCTCATGTTGAAGTGGTGCTATGACAATTAAGCGCGGCTCAAACACCACAAAGTGTAAACCAACACAGCTTCTCGCATCTCAAATGTACCTCAGAGGGTTCCAAACACAAGGACTTACTTTTGCAGTAGAAAGATTGATATTGTATGAGCCAATGCAGTGGCAACGTTAGGCACAGCAAGATCCCATATCCCATTTCTTATTTGCGGTACTACCCTCAGTTGAATAGTTTCATGAGACCAATATCCACGTGGAGAGGGCAGGTGCATATCTAATTCAAGTTGCACTTGAAAACCTCAGGCAATGTAGCATTCCTTCAGTGCTCTGCCCCAGTGCCAGTCTGCATTACCCTCTCAAACTCCAAGAGTAAGTCTTTGAACCTGCAAGCTTCTATGTTGGGAGATATCATTTAAGATGCATCTGAGCCTTTCTTGCCGGGCGTCAGTGCCAGACTTCACAAAGTCAGTAACTGTGTAATGGAAGGGTAACCCTCACTTACCGCATTGAGTTAAAAAAGATCACACACCAGATTATAGTCCAAACAGTCTAACACCGACACCTCCAAATCTTAATGCATTGATATATTGGTTGAGGTTTGTTTCTCTCACTCTGTTTCTTCAATCATGGTGTGCTGGCATCTTTGGCTGGGTCAGCATTTATTGCCCCGTCCCTAACCTCCTTGATGAAGGTGGTGAGCTGCCTTCTTGCAGGTGTTGGGGGGTGTACTGTGTCCACAGCACTGAGGTTCTTCAAAGAGTTTGTCCCAAGTAAACAATCACTTTATTAGAGCTTGTTTGATGGCATTAGTGTGACAAGTGGGATCTTCCTGGGTTTTCCTGACAGTGTGTTCAACTTAGGGTTTCAATGGATTTCCCTGGAAGTTGGCTTTGTTAGTGACTGGAGAAAGTGGAAATAAAGTGGCACTGTTCAATGCTGGAAAGAGATTGTCAGACTAGCTCCTCACTACCTTTCCTGATGCTTATAAATCCATAGGTTGGATGTGTTCCTGGAAGTCAGACACATTGAAACAAAGAACACAAAGCCAATCAAAAACAAGATCACAATAATCTTAGAGACAAAAACAAACTACAGATGCTGGAATCCAAAGGAGACAAGCAGGAGGCTGGAAGAGCATAGCAAACCAGGCAGCATCAGGAGGTGGAGAAGTTTACGTTTCAGGTATAACCCTTCTTCAAGATTGGATATGGGGGTAGGAGGTGTTGCAGATAAAGGGGGAGGGGTCAGGGTTATGAGTGGGGAGATGGACGGAGTAGTGAGGTGGTGACAGGTGAGTCTGGATTAGTGGTGGTGGAAGAGCACAGCAGTTCAGGCAGCATCCAAGGAGCTTCGAAATCGATGTTTCGGGC
>NC_057712.1:121626096-121660099 GCF_004010195.1 Chiloscyllium plagiosum
GGCTCACTGCCTTTATTCCTGATGAAGGGCTTTTGCCCGAAACGTCAATATCGAAGCTCCTTGGATGCTGCCTGGGCTGCTGTGCTCTTCCTGCGCCGCTGGTCCGGAGTCTGGTTTCCAGCATCTGCAGTCATTGTTTGTACCTTTTTAATTCCCAGTTGCAGTATTTATATAGCTGGTACAGTTAAGTTTCTGGTAGAGACAATAGCTGTGGATGCTGGAGGCCAGATTCTGGATGGTGGTGCTGGGGGAGCACAGTGGTTCGGGCAGCATCCGGGGAGCTTCGAAATCGACGTTTAAGATGCCTGGAGGAAGAACGCCTCATCTTCCGCCTCGGAACACTTCAACCCCAGGGCATCAATGTGGACTTCAACACTAATCCAGAATCTGGTTTCCAGCATCTGCAGTCATTGTTTTTACCTCGGTGATAGGTGGGTACCCACCACCTGTATTGACATATCACCACCTCACCACTCCACCCCTCTCCCCACCCATAACCCTTCCCCCCATTTACTTGCAACTTCCCCTATCTCAATTCCCAAAGAAAGATCACAATAATATCACTAAGATACCTCGAATACATATTTTTAACAGTCAAAGCATTAGGAAAATGCCACTTGCATAAATCTGTTTAATTGAGTCACGGAGTCCTACAGCATAGAAACAGATCCTTTGGCTTAACTACAAACACCAAACTACACTATAGGTCCTTCTGCTATAATGCAACAGTTATGTTCCTCTGTACATTCACATTATAGAAAATCACGCTATAGAAAACTGTGCCGTAGAAGATTGTTAATAGAAAATCGCTATACCCGTTCAGTAGAAAGGTTGTGTTGTCCAAATAACGTCTACAATTCGTCAATCATCATATAGTCATTTCACACTGATGAAATGTGCATCTTGGCAGAATGACCTGTAAACCTATTTACCTGTGCCTGGTCCATAGCCCAGTATACCCAACATTTTAAGAGCTTGTCCAGATGCTTCTTAAACGTTATGAGGGTACCTGCCTCCATCACCCTCTCAGGCAGCACATTCCATATTTCTGGGTGAAAAAAATCTTTCCTCAGATCCCCTCTAATTTGTTTACTTCTCACCTTAAACGTATGCCTTCTGCTGTTAGACAGGTCTGCCAAGGGGAAAAGGTACTCACGATCTACCCTATCTATGCTTCTCGTAATTTTGAGCACCCCAGTCAGATCCTTCCCTCAGCCTCCTTTGCTCCAAACAAAGCAAACTCAGCCTATCCAATCCTCCTCACAACTGAGATTTTCCATCCAAGGCAACATCCCGGTGAATCACCTCTGCACCCTCTCCATTGCAGTGTCGTCCTTCCAATAGTGTGGCGACCTGAACTGTGCACAGTGTCCCATCTGTGGCCTAACCAATGTTCTGTATGTGTTTATGATGCATAAATGATTGTTTTACTGGTGATTGTCCTGCTATCACTGATTGCACTCTCCCTCTGGGTCAAAATATAGTGGGTTAGAAACCCACTTGGGGGATTTGAGTGCAGATTTTTAAAAAAATTTATGCATTCACATTTATGCTAGGCCAGTATTCATTACCCAGAGGCCAATTGAGAGTCAGTAATATTGCTGTACCTCAGGGGTTAAATGTAGGCCAGACCAGGTAAGGATAACAGTTTCCTTCCCTAAAGGACATTACTGAACCAGAAAGGATTTTCCAGAAAATTGACATTGGTTTCATTGTAACCATTAGACTTGTTAATTCCAGATTCTTGTTGAATTCAAATTCCACCATCTGCCGTGGTGGGATTCAAACCCAAGTCCCCAGAGGATTACCTGGATATCAAGATTTCTAGTCTTAGGATACATTCTTACCGCTCTCCAAATAAAGAAACCCCTCCTGAAGTCTTCATTGCATTTTTCACTGAATACCTTCCATCTGTGGGACTCATGTTAACACTTTCCATAGAGCCACAATAGGCCTCCTTCTGTCCTGCATGATCCGGAGATTTATGGCCACTTAGATTTAGTTCTGCTTTATGACCTTTTGGTTTTAGAGCTCTGCATTAGTGGTGCAATCAAAAGGTAGGGTGGCGTGCAGAATTCAAAACACTACAAAATCATCGAGTCAGTCAAGCCTGGGTGGGTTACTTGGTGAGGGCTGCAGTGGAATGCCAGGTCCGCACTTCGCATTGCGTTTTCCATTCATAATCACTCACCCAGCCCAAGGATCAATATGCCATCAGGACTAAACAAATCCCATAAAAAGCTGATTTGCATTTATACGCTTACTGATGACAGGGGAGCAACAAGAAATCTTTCTTATTTTTATTGCATTATTGATTCCACTCAGTTAAAGGACTGAGAAGTGTGACTTTGACAATATTTTGGTTTTGCTCTGTTGTATTTCCCTCGGAGATGTGCAGTGGGGATCACCCAAGGCCTTGCTCTGCCTCACGAGTCCAGTCGAGGAGGTGCTGGGGTCTGTAGTTCTTAGAGCTTCGACAGTGGCAACTAGTGGAGCAGGATGTGACAAGGCAGCGATAAAATGGGGCTGCCACCTTCAGCACGTGGTCAGTAATTGGATCTTTTTTCTGTCTGTGGTGCTGGCTGAGGGTAAAATATGAGGATGACTCCTCTTCTCTTTTCCAAAATAGTAACTTAAGGAAAGAAGATGGGTCCTCAGCGCAACGTCACCTTCGGCAGAACAGCACTGCCTCAGTATGGCTCTGGGAACCACTGGCCTGGTTGGTATGAGTTCACATTTCAGGACTTAAAAGCCCCTCATCTTTTGAACCAGAGGCCAGAGTGAGCCACACTGTTTGATAGCAGCATATAGCTTTACTTCCTCTTGGATTAACACCAAATTTCAGACTGAGGAGTGATTGGTTTGCAAACAGCTCTGATAAGATGGCAACACATAGCTAGTTCCCCTCACCCTACAACTCATGCAGTCTCAATGTGTTAGCAAGCTGCACATGTCTGAGGATGTCTCACAGCAGCTGCAAAATGTTGCAGTAATAAACACATGCACACAATGTTCCAAAGTCAATATTTGTATCTCTATTGCATGCCTCAATATCTTAATATGAGTCAACTTATTAAACTATTGAACTAATAAAATACCTTCAATTCTATTGTGTATAATCTCCTCTCACTGGTGGAAATTCAACAATAAACCACTGTCTTTGAATCTAATTTGGCCAAGGAGGATGTGCCAGGACTTTTTTTCGCTATTCATTTATAGGATGACAATGCCACTAGCTTGACTAGCATTTATCGCCGTCCCAGAGAGCACTTAAGAATCAACCATGTTGCTGTGGGTCGTGCGTCAGATGTAGTCTAAACCAGGTAAGGAAGACACTTTCCTTCTTTAAAGGACATTGGTGAACCAGATGGGTCTCTAGTTTCCCAATCATCATTAGACTTTTAATGGATTCAAATTCCACCAACTACCACAAGGGTGTTTGAACCGCAGGTGCTCAGAACATTACCCAAGTATCCGACACAACAGTTCAGTGAAAATACCACCAGGCCATTACCTCCCCTTTGACCAAGTGACAGTCTTTATTCCTCAGGGATTTCTCAATAAACTTCAGGGGAGCGTGTTAAACTGATGGCACAAAGAGCAGTTATACAAAGTATGTCTGTGTTACAGCAGAATTTAACTGAGCGCCCTAAATAGCTTGGGAAAATCAAGCAGGTTAAAAAACAGGTGAAGTTAACTTGCAGATCTGCCCACATTTCCCATTGTGGTACTTGTTTGCGAAATCCACATGTAAGCTCCTTTCAATGAAAGAAAAATTAGCTGAACGTGCTTTTTTTAAATGACATTCTCTTTCTTGAGGTAAATCTGGTCCTTCTAAGGCTAGGCCTGAGATTACTTCCATCTCACCACTTGACTCCTTTACCTAGTGAATTTTAACTTAGATCCTAGCAGTTTGTCACACAATGAGAGATGTGGGTGGAATTGATGCAAGCAGGCATTGCTGGAGGAACTCAACAGGTCTGGCAACAGAAGACAGCAGAGTTAATGTTTCAAGTCCAGTGTTCAGAACTTAGAAGCAGCTAAAAAAAAGGTGAGGGTTATTCTGGTGACCGGGGGATGGGAGGGGTTAGAGGAGCAAACAAAGAGGTTGAGGTGGAGTCCAGAGAAAGAGAAGGGAGAACAAAAGGGTAGGAAGATGGAGGGATTGCAGATATTATGGCAGGGAAGAAGAGAAGCTAGATAAGTGATAATAAGGATAATGAATAGTTGAAAATGGGTTGACAGCAATACAATTAATTTCAGGACCTGGGGTTTTGGAGATGGGTAATGGACACAGAAAGAGATGTTCATGCCCTGAAATTGTTAAACTCAACATTGAGTCCCGGAGGCTGTAAGGAATAGAAGATAAGGTTCTGTCAGAGTGTCGTTGAGAGATCGGGGTGGAGTGGGTGAGAGTTTGTGGGCATTAGCAATGGTGCATGCTCTAAAAGTTAAAAGAAGGAGCTACATTATGTTGCAAATCTGCAAATATGGTCCAAAAGGAAATCACACTGCTCAGCAAGTTGATAAGAAGACAAATAAGATTTCTTTTCACTCGGCTAACAACTAGCAACATCTGACCAGCGAGGAGAGATGATTTTGAGTGACAACCAAAGCTGAGAGTGAACCGATGGCAGCTTTAAGAAAATTGGCATCGTGGTTAATTCATTTTAAGCACAGTAGAGATTCTGTCAGCTTCTCACACTCGCTGCCAATTCAGTAAAACTTTTTTGACATAATCTTGGGTGCAGCTTTAATGGTCTGAACTCTGGGTAGCATCAGCTCACAGCCTGACTTTAATTTAATAAAACATGCCCCGCTTACTGGAAGGAAGCCATGTTGAAGTGAATGATTACAGGCCAGACTCTTTCATTACTGTCCTTTAGATAAGCCCGTACAGCTGCAGCAATGCGGGGGTGGGCTGCAACTCAATGGATACCCCATTGCAAGGCACTGAAGCCTCCTGACCCAAGTCCTTTTCCTCTTGGCTTTGCCAGCATCAGTATAGAGCATCCCCATGATATCTCCATCAAAGAACCTTTGTGGCTATTTCTAATATTTCCTCAACGACACAGATTAGAAACAACCTATTAGCTACCAGAAGCAATCAGGCTGCAACATGGAGATGGCCCAGTTTTGGGCACCTCATAGGTGTCCTAGTGCTGGTGGGCTGCTCCAAATTAGAAAACCCAATTACAAAGGAAAATGACTCTCACTGTCACAATGGGGGTTTGTGCAGCTATGAGATTGATTTCCTCCAAACTTTCCCATTCACTCTAAAGCATGGGAAGAATTTGACCCCTTACCAAGGTGTAAGGAGCAGCTGTGGCCTGGAGGTTTACCTGAAGGCAACTCTATTGAGATAAAGCATGATTATTTGGTCTTTGGCACCCTTGTGCATGTCAGTCCCCTGTTCCTTCTCCTTTGCTCAATGGCATAATAATGCCACAGGCCTTCAAACGAACAAGGGAGAGAGTAGGAAAGGTAAGGAACTTTACAACCACATCCACGGTCAAAGAGCTGGTAAGGTGGGTGGGGGTGAGGAGAGACCTGGTGAGGGACTGTGATGTAAGGATGACTCTGAGTGATGCAGGGTGATGGTGTGAAAGTGAGTCCCTGCACCGTACGTGATGGAGAGAATTACACAGACCCTAGCATCAGCTCGGGCTCAAACAGGCTAGCAGCAAGGAGGCAAACACTGTTACAGAGCTAGGAACAAAGCCTTTTCACATCTGACTCATTTCCTCTATATTGCATCTGATCTGCCGGTTGGAGTCATACCTGGTACGTGGAAAGATAGTTGTGGTAGTTGGAGGTCAGTCATCTCAGCTCCAGGACATCTCTGCAGGAGTTCCTCAGGGTAGTGTCCTCAGTCCAGCCATCTTCAACTGCTTCATCAATGACCTTCCCTTCACTCATAAGGTCAGAAGTGGGGATGTTCACCGATGATTGTATAATGTTCAGCACCATTCGGCACTCCTCAGATACTGAAGGAGTCCATGTTCAAATGCAACAAGATCTGGACAATATTCAGGCTTGGGCTGACAAGCGGCAAAGGGGTGAGGGGAATGGGAGCATGGAGAGGGTGTGAAGGATGGGGAGGGTTAAGGGACAGGTGAGGGATGAGTGAGGTCACCCTGACAGGTTGAGGGCTGATGAGGGCACAAGGCCTTACTGAGAGAATGAGGAATGGTTGAGGAGATGTGAGATGAACAAGAGTGAGGCACAGCTAAGGAGGCAAGAGGAGTGATGTGCTGAGTGGACAAGACCTGGGTTAGGCAAAGGCAAATTTTGAGAAAATGTTCGCTAAATTAGCACATGTAATAAATCTAAAAAGCCAGTTATTTCCTTCATTGGTTTGTATATAGAGATTAAAGATTTATCATTGTCTAAGTGAAGTGTGTTCTAAAATGAAGATAAACATAGCAGCTTTATTGAGTATTTCAAAAAGTTTTGGGGAAATCGTGCTGGGTAATGCAATGTAATCAGGAGAGGGAGATGAAACACTTCAAAACTGAGATGCCTGCACAGCACTACAGCTTACCCACACCACCCGGCCCGACTGATTTACAAACTTTTAATAAATTGTAGCAGATTTACAACCCTCACACAATCAAGCCAGCGTATACGGGAATCCTTGAGAGCTGATCCTTCCCTGCATTCTGGGCTGCGAATGCAATCCAATACCGTGCCAACCTGCCAAGTTTCCACAATCGTAGGCCGCACCCCAACACTGTGCCCCACAGATGGATGGTGCCAGGCAGTGATGGAGGGCAGTAGGGAATAGAAGCATTAATCCACTTTTGTGTCTCATCAGCCTCCTGAGAGGCTGAAAAACATAGAAAGTACAGCCAAATCCCAGTCTCGACAAGTGAAAATATGGATAGTTTTGGCTGCAGAGTCTGGTTTTTAAAAATATATTTGTGTACATATAAACAACATGCAGCTTTCAGTAATTTGATAGCAGAGGAACAGAGCCTGCTAGTGAAGACAGTTTCCTTATGTTTGCCAATAAAAGCTATATTTAGCAGCTTTTAGGAGCACTGGGGTAATGCTGTCCTCAAAATCCTCTGGTTTGGCTGCTCAGCTCATACTTGGGATCCTGAGGATGATTGGATACGGAGATGGGTGTCTCACTGATTAATACCAGGCCTTTTAAAACAGGGCACTTTGGGCAAAATACAAAGACTCTCGGGAATAATCTATTTGCGGCAAGTTAAATGCCAAATCGTACAGTGTTGAAGCAGGCTGTTCAACCCCTCCTGAGCCTGCCAGCTGTTTGAACAGAGTCATGGAGGTGTACAGCAAGGAAACAGACCCTTCGGTCAACTCATCCGTGCCAACCAGATATTCTAACTAATCCTGCATAACGCCTGCAATTATTTCATATGGGTGGCATGGTGGCACAGTGCTGCTACCTCACAGCACCAGGGGCCAGAGTTTGATTCCAGCCTCGGGTGACTGTCCGTGTGGAGTGTGCACATTCTCCTCGTGTCTGCATGGGTTTCCTCTGGGTGCTCTGGTTTCCTCCCACAGTCCAAACATGTGCAGGTTAGGCGGATTGGTCATGTTAAATTGCCCCGTAGTGTGCAGGGATGTGCAAGTTGGGTAGATTGGCTATGATTGATGCAGGGTTACAGGGATAGGACAGGGGCTGGGGCTGGGTGGAATGCTGTTTGAAACATTGATGCGGACTCGATGGGCCGAATAGCCTCTTTCCACACTGTCAGGATTCTACCATGTGCTAATCTTTATCCTCTTTCAAAGTTATCAAATTTGCCTCTACCATCCTTTCAGGTGGGGCATTCTAGGTCATAAAACTCACTGTGCAGAGGATATGCTCTCTTCCACCCCATCTGGCTTTGTTCGGTAAGGTTTTGATAACCCCTTCATCTAAAGACTGACACTTTCCCTTAACTGTCAAAATTGTTTCTCCTAATATCTGCAATCAATTTCCTAGGTGAACCACTATACTCATGAGCAAGTGGTTGCCAATGTCATAGAATCCCTACAATGTGGAAGCAGGCCATTCAGCCTATCGAGTCTACTCTGACCTCCCAAAGAGCATTCCCAACCCATCCCTGTAACCCTGCACATCTTCTGGATACTATGGGCGATTTAGCATGGCCAGTCCATCTAACCTGGATTGTGGGAGCAAACTGGAGCACATGGGGGAAACCCACAGGCATGGGGCGAATGTGCAAACTCCACACAGTCACCCATGGGTGGAAGCAAATCCAGGAATCTGGTGCTGTGAGGCAGCAGTGCTAACCACTGCCACTCACTTTGTCAACTATTAATCTCTGCATACTTGAGAAAATGGGTTAAAAATGGGGTTTGTGTGGGAGAATAGGTAAGGCTGTGTTCACATTGAGGGAGCTTTGACTCACATGTGTTTCCCAGATTGTCTCTGAGGCAGCAATTTTACATCATCAATTGTAGGGACATGGATAAAAGTGGGCAGATGCATGGCAGGTGAAGTATAATGTAGATAGAGGTGAGGTAATCCACTATGTTAGCAAGAACAGGAAGGCAGGTTATTATCTGAATGGAAATAGATTAGGAAAGGGGAAGATGCAAGGAGACCTGAGCATCCTTTGTAAACCTGGTGCTGAAAGTAAGCATGAAGGTTCAACCAGTGGTGAAGAAGACAAATAGTATGTTGGTCTTCATAGCGGGAGAACTCGAGTACTGGAGCAGGGATGTCTTGCTGCATTTATGCAGAACCTCAGTAAGACCACGCCTAGAACATTACGTGGTGTTTTAGTCTCCTTATCTGAGGAGTGCCACAAAGATTTACCAGGCAGATTCCTGGGACGGCAGGACTGACATATAAAGAGAGAGTGGGTCGGTTATGAATATATTCAGTGGAGCTTAGAAGAATGAGGGCAGAGTCTCATGGAAATGTTTTAAATCTCTATCCGGACAAGACAGGACAAAAGCAAAAGGATGTTTCTGGTGACTGGGGAAGCCAGATTTGGTGGCGGGGTGGGGGAGCGAGAGGGGGTTGCATATTAAAGATAGTAGGTACGCCCTTTGGTACTGAGATGAGGAGAAATTTCTTCAGCCCAGAGAATGGTCAGCCTGTGGAATTCTCTGCCATGGAAAGCAGTTCAGGCCAAAATATTAAATGTTCTGAAGAAGGAATTAAAGATATTTCTTAGGCTGAAGAGATCAAAGGGTAGGAACAGGGGACTGAGTTGGAAGATCATCCATGATCAAATTAAATGGTGGGGCCTACCCGAGGGGGTGAATGGCCTACTCCTGCTCCTATTTTCGATGTTTGCATGTTTCTAAGAGACAGAGAGGGAGAAACACCACAAAATGTTTGCTATTCATCAATTATAATAAGTTATGTTTTTACAGCAGTTACACTTCAGAAGTATTTGATTGCCTACAAAGCCCCTTTGTGATGTCTTGAGGTTGTGAAAGGCTCTATATAATACAAACTTTTTTTTCTCTGAACGCAGTAAACTACAGCTCTTCCTGTAAACTTATCTAACCAGAAGATTATTTTGAATTCATTCATGGGATGAGAGGCATTCACTGCATCTCCCTAGTTGCCCTTGAGAAAGTGGTGATGAGCCATCATCAGGAATTGCTGTAGTCCATTTTGTATAGGAACATCAAATGGGGAGGGAGCCCCAGGATTTTGACCCAGCGACAGTGAAGGAATGGCAACATATTTCCAAGTCAGGATGGTGAGTGGCTTGGAGGGAAACTCACAAGTGGTGTGTTCCTTTGTAACTGTTGCCTTATCCTTCTAGATGTCATCCCTTTACTAATTTTGGACATGCCCAGCTGCTAATGCTCACCAAGTGAAGGATGGTGGGGCCCTTTTGCAACTATTCAGAATAGTAT
Organism: Chiloscyllium plagiosum; assembly: GCF_004010195.1. Taxonomy (NCBI): domain Eukaryota; kingdom Metazoa; phylum Chordata; class Chondrichthyes; order Orectolobiformes; family Hemiscylliidae; genus Chiloscyllium; species Chiloscyllium plagiosum. The sequence continues at coordinate 121,635,958 of NC_057712.1, forward strand.
TGACTAATTTCCACTTCTGTAATATAAGTTGACATTGCCTGGAAGCACTCAGCAGGTCAGGCATCATGTGTCAAGAGAGACATGGAGTTGATGTTTCCAGCAAATGCTGAGGCAGAGGAAGGGTTGGGGAGTTGGCCCTGCTGCCATTGTGAAGGAACAACCTCATCAAACACAGTTTCCTGTGACCTCCTCCTGCACAATGATCGTCCGGGAACTCTCTGGTTCTGACCTCCTGCGCATTCATATTGATCAGTCAGTGCAAGGAGTGGACTGGGTGGTGGTTTTTGGATAGATGAGGGGCTAAGATAGGCTGGTTGGGTGGAAGGGATAGTGAAAAGAGCTATTCTTTCCCATTTTGCTGAAGTTTCAGTCGAACATAAGGCTTGACTGGCAACCAGGGGCCTGTTTACCACAAGGAGGCTTGCCAAAAACCATACTCCACCCTGCTGCAATTAGCTGCTTAGTCTGCTGTCATGCCAACTGGACGATCAACAGAAACAATAATAATATTACAATAATACTTATAAGACAATATTGCAATGTACAGCAGGGTCTATCTCCGCAACTGGGTGGCATGGTGGCTCAATAGTTAGTGCTACTGCCTCACAGTGCCAGGGATCCGGGTTCAATTCCACCCATTGGGCTGCTGCCTCTGTGGAGTTTGCATATTCTCCCTATGTCTGTGCGGGTTTCCTCTGTGTGCTCCAGTTCCCTCCCACAGTCCAAAGATGTGACGGCGAGGTGAATTAGCTGTGGGAAATGCATGGTTACTGGGGTTGGGTGGTGGGTCATTCTTCAGAGGGTCAGTGTGGACTCAATAGAACACCATCATCGTGGAAGCAGGCCATTTGGCCCACCTAACCCTGGCATCTTTGGACTGAGGATGGCACCTGCAGACACGGGGAGAATGTGCAAACTCCAGACAGACAGTTGCCCGAGGGTGGAATCAAACCTGGGTCCCTGGCGCTGGGAGGCAGCAGTGCTAACCACTGGGCCATTGTGCTGCCTTCCCTCACCCTGTAGGGATTCTATATTTCTTCTCAGGTTTGTGGTATTCATGAGAGCATTGAATGATTATTTAGATAGAGAGGGTATAGGGTGAAGGCACGATATTGGTACGAGGTAATGATTCTCATTTAAAGAGCCAGCATGGGCTCTATGGGCCAAATCATCTCCTTTTTCCCTGTAACACTTTTGTGGTTCTGTGGTTCAGACTGAGAGCAACAGGCCTTGTGGTCTCTGCCCTGACATTTAAGGAAAGTATAGGTGCTAGAGAACCAGTTGTTTGGAAAAAGATGGAGCAGTAACCCACCAGACAGATCTACCTCTGTGTGAAGGAGATGGGGCTTGGGCCTTTACCTCCAGGAGCAGGGTGGGGTGTTAGTAGGGAATGGAGGGTTGGTGGGAGAGGGGTGGCATTGTCACTTTTCAGTCAATGTTGGGTTGTTCCCATTTGCATTCTTTACGACAGCTCCACTGCCCTCTCCCACTAAATCTGGCTGGTTCAGGAAATGGAGCCCCTAGTACTATACCTTTAGCAATTTAGATGCTTATTTACTGACACCCACCATCCCTCACTACCTCCTCTCTCGAACTGCCCTGCCTATTCTGGTCAGATGAGTACTCTGAGATCATTGGCTGAAGCTTGTCACATTGACTTGGGGGTAAGAGGATGTTGGATGTTTTCTGAGAATAGGAAGCAGGCTCCTTCCTATGATCCCTGACCAGCAATTTGTGGGCCTTGTCACTGAGCATCAAAACCCCTCTCCCAGCCTGCACTCATCTCAGGTTGACATCTGAGCCAATCCTGTTGGCAAGGCATGCCGCAAAAATGGCTATGCTGTGCTATATTACGAATTGAAGGCTTGGGATTTGGGGAAGGGTTGGGGGTGCAAGGTGATGATTTCAGGATGATCTGGTGATTGCCAGTAGCCCTGCTCCTTCAAACCTTCCAATCTGTCAGTCACCTTGATGGTTTCTCCACTGTTAAAGAGGTCACTGGTTCCTGGGTTCAAGGGGTTCACTCAATAAGAGCCTAAATAGGCTACGACTTTGCTCATTAGATTTGGAAGAATGACATAGTTTGCTAACTGATGTCAAGATGGCAAGAAACTACAGAGAATTGCGAACACAGCACACTCCATCAGAAAACGAGCCTTCCATCTATTAACTCCATCTGTAATTCCTACCACCTCGGGAAAGCAAACAACATAATCAAAGACCCCTCCCACCCGGCTATACTCTCTTCCACCCTCTTCTATCAGGTAGAAGATACAAAAGTTTGGATACATGTGGAAATAGATTCAAGAATAGCTTCTTCCCGCTGATATCAGACTTTTGAACAGACTTTTCAAATGTTAATTCTGATCTCTCTCTCTCTCTTTTTCTCTCTCACTCTCTCTCTCTGTCTCTCTCTTCCCCCCCTCTCTCTCCCCACCTTCTCTGCAGCTGTAACGTTGCACTCTGCTCTGCTACCCAGAGGCACTTTGTGCGGTACAATCTGCCTGTAGAGCACGCAAAGTAACATTTGTCACTGTATCTTAGTACATGTGACACCAAGAAATCAATCAATCAGTGCAGATGATCAGTTTGAAATATACAAGATTCTGAAGTGGCTTACCAGGATAGATGTTGAGAAGATGTTTCCGCTAGTGGGAAAATCTTGAACTTGGAGATGTAGTTACAGAGCAAAGGGACACTCATTTAAAATGGAAACGTGGAGGAATTTCTGTTCCCAGAAGACAGTGAATGTCTGGAGTTGTGAGTGATAGATCACTGCAAGTACTGTATTTAATTACAGGGTAGATTAATTGTTGTTAAAGAATCAGGAAGTTGAGGGTGAGGAGGAACTGGGGTGAAAGAGGAGTCAAGGCCTGGGGCTGATCAGCTGTGATCTTGTTGAAATAGCAGGGGAGGATTGATAGGTCTACTCCTATTTCTTGTTACAAAGGTGCTGCATAAGTGCAAATTGCTGATGATATCATTTCATTAATTTCCTTGATGTGAAAATGTTTGAGCGTGATGCTGATAACATCTACGTCATGGATCATGCATGTGGGTTCAAATCCCACTTTAATAGGCCATTTTTGAGGAGCTCCCTTGTGGCACAGTGGCAGTGTTCCTATCCCTAGACCAGAAGGCCTGGGTTCAAATCCCACCTGTTCTAGAGGTGTGTAATAACATCTCTGAACAGGTTGATTAGGTAGTACAGGATGTTCTAAGTAAATGTAATATAAAGTCGATCAGTTAAATAAATGAAGGAAATACAAGACTAACTCAAATCTTTTCACCATTGTTCTTGCCCATTCCTCTGCAATAAAACCCTAATCTCGCTCACTGCCTTGCTTATCAATCCATCAGTAGCCCCATTCAGCATTACTCCTTGCATTAATACCGACACATCCACTTTCCTTCTTATCCACCATTTGCAATATGTTTAACAATCAACATCTCCAATCTGGTTTGCCATTGACCAGAATCTGAACTGGACTCGTCATATGAATATAATAGCTACAAGAGCAGGTCAAAGCCCAGGACTCATGCAGTGAGTAACTTGCCTCTTGATTCCCCAAAGCCCGTCCACCATTTAGAAGGAGCAAATCAGGGGTGTGGTGGAATATTTCCGACTTGCCTAGATAAATGCAGCTTTAGGAACACTTAAGAAGCTTGATACCATCCAGGACAAAGCAGTCCACTTGATTGGCTCTGCTACCACCCTCAATCAGTAGCAGCTGTATATACCATCTACTAGATGCATTGCAGAAATTCACCAAAGATCCTAAGACAGCACCTTCCAAACCCACAATAACAACCATCAAGAAGGACAAGGACAGCAGATTCATAGGAACACCATTACCTGGTTTCCCACAAAGCCACTCATCATCCTGATTTGAAAATATATGACTGATCCTTCACTGTTGCTGGGTCAAAATCCTGGAACTCCTACCATAATAGTGCTGTATTTCCAACCCATTTGTGTTCCAAAGCTGACATTTTGTGTGTCCTACCCATTCTTCATCCTGTCCTTTGAGCGTGATGGCAATGGTGGTGTCTGGGACATTGACCAAAGGCCGGAAATGATAAGGCAGTTGGATTTATTTTCTTTGACAGTTCTGAGCGAATAAATTGAGTTGTGTTGATATCTCAGTGGAGTCAAAAGAATTTGGGGGGGGCACATTGGCTCAGTGGTTAGCACTGCTGCCTCACAATGCCAGGGACCCGGGATCGAGTCCTACCTCGGGCGACTGTCTGTGTGGAGTTTGTATTGTTCTCCCTGTCTCTGTGTAGGTTTCCTCCGGCTGCTCTGGTTTCCTCCCACAATCCAAAGATGTGCAGCTTAGGCGAATTGCCCATAGTGTTAGGTGTGTTAGTCAGGGTTAAATAAAGGGCAGGGGGAATGGGTCTGGGTGGGTTACTCTTCGGAGGGTCGGTGTGGATTTGTTGGGCTGAAGGGTCTGCTTCCATACTGTAGGGAATCTAATTTAGTTACTCACAGTGAGAAACAATTCCAGTAGTGTTTGGAGAAATATTAAGTATGAGGAAGTTGGAGCTAAGAAAGGGAGCCAGGTAAAACTTCTATTTGCAAACCTTAATGGAGATTTGATGTAGTACTGACTGGGCACCTGAATGATGTGGCTGTGGTGCGAAATGAGATAGAATTGTATGAGAGGCAAGGTGACATTCTTGCTCAGCAACAGTGAGGTGCCTTTTAAGGAGGATTGTGGCTTGTTAATGACTGTATTAGCTGTACATCTCACCTCATTGATATGCAGCTTCCCATTCAACTACCCACTGGGAACAAACGAGACACCAAGACATCCCGAAGTGGAAGTCAGAATGGCCACTTGGTGATTTTTCGCTTACTGACATTTAACATGCAACAGCATCTCAAGGTAGGACTCAGGAGCTGCTCGTGCCCCTCCTCCATGGACATTTGGGGGGGGGGGAGCCAGGGTGCTGCTTGTTTGATCACCTACCTGGAGGTTCACAGAGTGCCAGCCTTTCATTGCCTTGTTTGTTAGCACAGACATGGAGCCAGAAAGCTTGCCTTGTTGGTCAGCAGGCCTCCATCAAGGTGGAGCACAGTTTGCTGTGTGACAGTGTATATCACCCTGCACCATGTAGCAGTGGCTTGCATAGCAAACTCCCTGCAGTGCAGCAAGCAAACAGCCATGTGTCATTGTGTTAGGGGAATAGTCCTCATTGAAGCCCATGGAGGCACTCAGCAAACTTGGGATCTGAGTATTGTAAGGCAGCCTCTAAGCTCAGTCCAGGGGATTGGCCATGGTCAGGCATCTGGTCAGGATACAGGATCACAGAATTACAGAGTCAGGAAGATGTACAGCATGGAAACAGATCCTTCAGTCCATGCTGATCAGATATCCCAACCCAATCCAGCTCCCGGCCCATATCCCTCCAAACCCTTCCTATTCATATACCCAACCAGATGCCTTTTAAATGTCTCAATTGTACCAGCCTCCACCACTTCCTCTGGCAGCTCATTCCATACACGTACCAACCTCTACATGAAAACGTTACCCCTTAGCTCTCTTTTATACCTATCCCCTCTCACGCTAAACTTATGCCCTCTAGTTCTAGACTCCCCCACCCCAGGGAAAAGGCTTTGTCTATTTATCCTATTCATGCCCCTCATGATTTTATAAACCTCTATAAGGTCACCCCTTGGCCTCTGACGCTCCAGGGAAAACAGTCCTTGCCTTTTCAAAGTCTCTCTATAGCTCAAATCCTCCAACCCTGACAACATCCTTGTAAATATTTTCTGAACTCTTTCAAGTTTCACAACAACTTTCTGATAGGAAGGAGACCAGAATTGCATGCAATATTCCAACAGTGGTCTAACCCATGTCCTGTACAGCCGCAACATGACCTCCCAACTCCTGTACTCAATACTCTGACCAATAAAGGAAAGCGTACCAAATGCCTTCTTCACTATCCTATCTACCTGCAACTCCACTTTCAAGGAGCAATAAACCTGCACTCCAAGGTCTCTTTGTTCAGCAACACTCCCTAGGACCTTACCATTAAATGGATAAGTCCTGCTAAGATTTGCTTTCCCAAAATGCAGCACCTCACATTTTTCTGAATTAAACTCCATCTGCCACTGCTCATCCCATTGGCCCATCTGATCAAGATCCTGTTGTAATCTGAGGTAACCTTCTTCGCTGTCCACTACACCTCCAATTTTGGTGTCATCTGCAAACGTACTAAGTATACCTCTTATGCTCACATCCAAGTAAGTTATATAAATGACGAAAAATAGTGGACCCAGCACCGATCCTTGTGGCACTCTAATGGTCACAAGCCTCCAGTCTGAAAAACAACCATCCACCACCACCCTCTATCTTCTACCTTTGAGCTAATTCTGTATCCAAATGGCTAGTTCTCCCTGTATTCTATGAAATCTAACCTTGCTCACCAGTCTCCCATGGGGAACCTTGTTGAACGCCCTACTGGAGTCCATATAGATCACATCTACCGCTCTGCCCTCATCAATCCTCTTTGTTACTTCTTCAAAAAACTCAATCAAGTTTGTGAGACATGATTTCCCATACACAAAGCCATGCTGACTATCCCGAATCAGTCCTTGCCTTTCCAAATACATGTACATCCAATCCCACAGGATTCCCTCCAACAACTTGCCCACTACCAACATCAGGCTCACTGGTCTATAGTTCCCTGGTTTGTCCTTACCAACTTTCTTAAACAGTGGCACCACATTATCCAACCTCCAGTCTTCCTGCACCTCATCTGTGACTATCGATGATACAAATATCTCAGCAATCACTTCTCTAGCTTTCCACAGAGTTCTCGGGTACACCTGATCAGGTCCTGTGGATTTATCCACTTTTATGCTTTTCAAGACATCCAGCACTTCCTCCTCTGTAAAATGGACATTTTCAAGATGTCACCATCTATTTCCCTACATTCTATATCTTCCATGTCCTTTTCCACAGTAAATACTGATGCAAAATACTCACTTAGTATCTCCCCATCTCCTGCAGCTCCACAGAAAATCAGCCTTGCTGATCTTTGAGGGGCCCTATTCTCTCCCTAGTTACCTTTTTGTTCTTAACATATTTGTAAAAATCCTTTGGATTCTCCTTAACTCTATTTAGCACAGCTCTCTCATGTCCCCTTTTTGCCCTCCTGATTTCCCTCTTAAGTATACCCCTACTTTCTTTATACTCTTCTAAGGATTCACTCAATCTATCCTGTCTATACCTGACATATGCTTCCTTCTTTTTCTTAACCAAACCCTCAATTTCTTTAGTCATCCAGCATTCCCGACACCTACCAGCCTTCCCTTTCACCCTGACAGGAATATACTTTCTCTGGACACTCATTGTTTCATTTCTGAAGGCTTCCCATTTTCCAGCCGTCCTTTTACCTGCGAACATCTGCCCCCAATCAGTTTTTGAAAGTTCTTGCCTAATACCGTCAAAATTGGCCATTCACCAATTTAGAACTTCAACGTTTAGATCTGGTCTATCCTTTTCCATCATTACTTTAAACCGAATAGAATTATGGTCACTGGCCCCAAAGTGCTCCCCCACTGACACCTCAGTCACCTGCCCTGCCTTATTTCCCAAGAGTAGGTCAAGTTTTGCACCTTCTCTAGTAGGTACATCCACATGCTGAATCAGAAAATTTTCTTGTACACAGTTAACAAATTCCTCTCCATCTAAACCTTTAACACTATGGCAGTCCCAGTCTATGTTTGGAAAGTTAAAATCCCCTACCATAACCACCCCATTATTCTTACAGCTAGCTGAGATCTCCTTACAAGTATGTTTCTCAATTTCCCTCTGACTATTAGGGGGTCTATAATACAATCCCTAAAAGGTGATCATCCCTTTCTTATTTCTCAGTTCCACTCAAATAACCTCCCTGGATGTATTTCCAGGAATATCGTCCCTCAGCACAGCTGTAAAAACACCACTCCCCCTTCCCTCTTGCCTCCCTTTCTATCCTTCCTGTAGCATTTGTATCCTGGAACATTAAGCTGCCAGACCTCTTCATCCCTGAGCCATGTTTCTGTAATTGCTTGATATCCCAGTCCCATGTTCCTAACCATTCCCTGAGTTCATCTGCCTTCCCTGTTAGGCCTCTTGCATTGAAATAAATGCAGTTTAATTTATCAGTCCTATCTTGTTCTCTGTCCCTGCTTGCCCTGACTGTTTGACTCGCCTTTGTTCTCAACTGTATCAGTCTCAGATTGATCTCTTTCCTCACTATCTCCCTCGGTCTCATTCCCCCACCTTACTAGTTTAAATCTTCCTGAGCAGCTCTAGCAAATCTCCCTGCCAATGTATTAGTCCCCTTCCAGTTTAGGTGCAATCCGTCCTTCTTGTACAGGTCATTTCTACTAAAAATGATCCAAAAATGTGAATCCTTCTCTCATACACCAGCTCCTCAGCCATGTACTCATCTGCTTTGTTACCTTGTAAAGGAGGACGTTTGGTTTCCTTCCCTAGTGCCAATCTCCTGTCTTTTCCCATAGACCTCTGAGCATCCTTTCTATCCAAACCCATCCAATGCCCTGTTGAACGTGAAGACTGCACTGACCTGGTTGGTGACCTCGGAGCAGGGTGGGGATGGCATGGGCTCCCCTGTCATCCTCTGGGCAGAGAAAAGCCATTCCTTTAGACCACCTTGTCCACCAGGATCTCCAGATAGCTGTTGGTGAACCATCATGTCATTTTACCTCCCACCCTTCTCCAACCTCTTTGGAACGACTGCCTGTCACTGAGCTGGGCAGGTTTATAATGCCAGTTCTCATCAGTAAATTCTAAGGATTCTGGTCATTTGGTGAGTGCCAAGTGACCCAGGGTACGCCAAGTGATAGGATTGGGCTATAGACGAGAGCGCAGGGTGCTCTAGCAGGGGTAGGGGAGATCATCAGCGAGGTGAGTTTGGTTAGGCACAACGAGAGGTCTCACTCAGCAGTGGGGAATGAAACCCTCCACCAAACCTAACAAAACTGGCACAAAAAAACAACGTAAGATTCACAAATTGGAATGAGTTACTTGGGAACTTCAGTGAAGCAGACAGTAAAATATGGCAATTGGATTGACTTCAGGAGAAAGAGAAAAAGAGAGAGAGAGAGAGAAAGAGAGAGATGGGCTTGGTGCCTGATCCCTAATCTTTTCAGCCCCAGTCTCTGAAGAAATCTGGCTGAAGCATTCCAACTTTTCTTCCTCCTTCCCTAAACTTTTCCTAAAACAATCAATATGAATTTTTTGTCACCCATCCTAGTCCCTCCCTCCTTGTCTCTGTGGCTGTCCCTTTACCTTTTGCCTTAGGCTTTAGAATATTTTCCTATGTTAAAATCTAAATGGACCTTGTTATTTTTTTGTTAATGGTGTTTTGTTGGCCTGAAGCTAAGTTACTTTTCAAACTTTATTTTCTCAGGCTTTGGACAACAATCTTCAAATTTGGCAAAAGAATATATTCAATCATTGTCTGATTTGAGGGCTGGATATGAATAATAAATATACAGGGAAGGAGGAAGGAAAAGATATCAATTCCACTTGGGATGCAATGACTGCTGGACAATTAGACTAAGTAATTTTGAAAAAAACTCTTACCTTAGCTGTAGTCTCCCGGGTTCACCTGTATATAATAAATATACAGGGAAGGAGGAAGGAAAAGATATCAATTCCACTTGGGATGCAATGACTGCTGGACAATTAGACTTCATATCAAAACAAAGATTAAAGTCAAAAATAACAATACAGACATGTGGTGCTCTGAAAGAACAAAGATCTGGCCCATGAGGTAATTTTCAAGGAGAATTAAGTGGATAAAACTATGAGAAAACAAGTAACTGAATAAAGACAGGTCTTTAGGAACAAATGACTGCAGATGCTGCAATCTGTACTGAAAAGAAGACGTGCTCGAGATCACAATGGGTCAGGCAACAGCCAAGCAGAGAGAGCAAGCTAATGTTTGGAGTGTTGGAGTGTACATGACTCAGAGCTGAAGTGTGGTGTGGAGGGACAGCATATAAACTGTAGTTCAGGAGTTGGGGAGGGGGAGGTGTAGGTGGTGGGTGAGGGGGATGTCTAAGTTGCTGATGGAGAAAAGATGTTAGTAGTTTACATTAAGTGATCAGAATGTGAGAATGGTAGAACAGTGGGGTGTCTCCTGCCAGATGTGGAAGGACAGTAAGTGGGATGGGGAAGGGATTCTCATGATAACAAGCTGAAAGAAAGGGTAGAAATGGTTCACAATTTGAAGGTGTTGAACTCAATGTTGAGCCCAGAAGGTTGTACATTGCCTGGTCTGAAGATGAGATGTTGTTCTTCAGTTTATGCTGTGATTCACTGGAACACTGCAGCACGCTGAGGACAGACATGTGGCCATGTGAACAGGACGCTGTGTTAAACTGACCGGCTACGGGAAGGTCGGGATCATGCTTGCACATGGACTGGAGGTGTTCTGCAAAGCTGCCACCCAGTCTGCATTTGGATTCTCCAATGTAGAGTAGGCCATATTGGGTGCAGCGAATACAATACACAAGATTGGGAGAGGTAGAGGTAAAATGCTGCTTCACCTGGAAAGACTGTTTAGGCCCTTGGATGGTGAGCAAGGAGGAGGGTGAGGATTACACGGGAAGGTGCCGTGGAGAGGTGGGGTGGTGTTAGAGGTTGTGGAATGGACTAGGGTCACCCGGAGAGAGCGATTCCTGTGAATTGCAGACAGGGGGAGTGAGGGGAAGATGGGTTTGGTGGCATTCTGCTGGAGTTATCATTGGCATGCTGCAGTGTTCCAGTGAATCACAGCAAAAACAGGAGGAACACCGCCTCATCTTCAGACTAGGCACCTTACAGCCTTCTGGACTTAATATTGAGTTCATAATGAGTTTAAATTGTGAATCATTTCTTCGCTTTCTTTTAGCTTGTTATCATGTGATCCCTTCCCCATCCCACTTACTGTCCTTTCAAGTCTGGCAGGAGACACCCCACTGTTCTACCACTCTCCCATTCCAATCACCTAATGTAACCTATTGTCATCTTTTCTCCACCAGCAACCTAGACACCCCCCTCACCACCCCTCACCCGCCCTGAATCCGAACTATAGCATAACTGCTGTCCCTCCACACTTCACTTCAGCTGTGAGTCATGTAGACTCAAAACGTTACCTTGCCCTCTCTCCATGGTTGCTGCCTGACCCACTGTGATCTCCAGCACCTTGTCATTTTCAGGAAAGACAGGTCTTTGGCTTCTTTAAGGGATTTGAGACAGAAACATATTGCTGTGAGGATCATACAAATTATCGCTACCTGGAAAGTGGTGATTAAATAAAAGATGTGAAACATTAAAATGTATGAATATTTATTATGGACAGATGTATCCCACTAAGTTTAACTGGATCTACCTGCATTTTCTGTCACCTCCTTCAAGCCCATCCTTAGGTAAATCCCATTGTCACTTCGACCGATTTTACTGTCTGCTTCACTGAACTCTGCAAATCACTTACGCCAAATTGTTATGAATGGTTGCTGATAAAAATATTAAATAGAAAGAATGGAAATAAACATTAAACTTTGAGTTTGGACTTAGGACACTACCTGGAGGAACTCCTGCAGAGGTGCCCTGCAATTGAGATGGTGGACCTCCAAAAACCACATTTGTCCATACTCTACTTCATCTGACAAATCTTTGTTTGCTCACTTAATTTCTTGATAACTTCTGCATCCTTGTTACTGCCATATTTATATTTTCTGACTTAACTTTGTGTCAGATGCAAATTTTTCCACTATTCTTTCAATTCCCAGATCTAAGCCATTTGAAATGTTGTAAAATGTTGAGGGTCCAGCACAGATTCCTGCAGAACCCTATGAGTCACACCCTGACTATCTAAAAAGACCTACCTACGCACACTGTCTGCTTCATTTTAGATATGATTCCAATCAGCACATGCTGTGACCCTGATTCCCATTGACTCTAGCTTTGCTAGGACTCCAGGATGCACTGCTGAGTTAAATGGGGAGACATTGGTATATTCGTAATATCACTGGACTAAGTAACCTGGAGGCCTAGTCTAATGCCATTGACTATAGGTTCAAATCCCACCACAGCGGCTGGTAGAGCTTAAAGCATTTGGGCAGCACAGTGGCTCAGTGGTTAGCACTGCTGCCTCACAGTGGACCTGGGTTCAATTCCACTCAGTCAACTGTTAGCGTGGGGTTTGTACAGATTAGATTAGTTTGTACAGATTCGGCCCAACAAGTCCACACCGACCCGCCAAAGCGCAACCCACCCATACCCCTCCATTTACCCCTTACCTAACACTACGGGCAATTTAGCATGGCCAATTCACCTGACCTGCACATCTTTGGACTGTGGGAGGAAACCCACGCAGACACGGGGAGAACGTGCAAACTCCACACAGTCAGTCGCCTTGAGGCAGGAACTGAACCCGGGTCTCTGGCGCTGTGAGGCAGCAGTGCTAACCACTGTGCCACAGTGCCGCCCAAGTTACCCTGTACAGAAGTTACCCTGTACCCGCGGCAAAATGTTCTAAGACCTACCGTGGCGAGTAGTGAACGTATTCATTTAAAAGGGAAATTTACCTTCCTGGCGGCCCCTTGGTCCCTAGTTCTGGAAGGTTCCCTGTAATATGTTCGGGCCGTGGGTAACTGAAACCACGGAAACTGGGGTCGTGGATACGGAGGTCGCCCTGTACATTCTCCCTGTATCTGTGAGTTTTCTCCCACTGTCCAAAGATGTACAGGTTAGGTGGATTGGCCAGAGGAAATGCAGGGATAGGGTGGGATGCTCTATGGACGGTTGGTGAGGGCACAATGGGCTGACTGGCCTGTTTCCACACCGTAGGGATTCTATGAAATGCTGTCTTCAAGTCAAGGGCTGTCATTCTCGCCTCACCTCTTGGAGTCAGCTCTTTTTGTCCATGTTTGGACCAAGACTTTAGTTAGGCATGGAGCTGAGTGACGCTGACGAAATCCAGACTGAGCACTGATGAGCAGATTATTGTAAACAATTGCCATTATGATATTAAATACAGACCAAATAAAAAGTCCAGTAGATTAGAAAATGGATTGAGTACAATTAGCAAAAAGACAAAAAAAAAGTTAGCTAGCAGGGCTACCTTAAACTTGCATGGAGATTGAAGTGGATGGTGTCACACTGCAACAAGAAGATAAATTTATTTTGTTAGGATAAATAATGACTGAAGATAGTAGACGGCTGAACTAAGGAGAATAGCAGAGGAAAAGTTGAAAAATGTGATACAAAAGCTCAAATTGTGACAAGGATGCTATGGTCTATCCATTTTCCTTTCTGCCTCAGAAATGAGGAAGATCAATAGGTAAAGGTGGAATATAAAGGTCTCTGAAATTTAAGATGATTGTTACAAATCCATCTACAGACTGTAATGCAAGTGGAATTACAAGAGCAAAAACAATAGTAAAAAGTGATTTCCAGAAAAGAAAATATCAGTATTTCAGCCATTTGATCAGATTTACAGAGAGTCTCTTTAAGCAGGAAGAGGGTGATCTCAATGTTGTTGGATGATAGGCTACAGGAGAGCTACAGGGGATGTGTGAGGATAATGCAAGCCATGTGAGCAAACCATGATGCAGATCCCCTCCTTGGAGTGGCTATAAGCAGGATAAGGAATATAATGCTATTGTTGACAAATCCCATCCCTTTGCTGATGATTGAGAGGAGATTGATGAGGTGGTAGTTGACTAGGTTGGATTTGTGTTCCTTTCTTTTCGTAAACAGAACAATAGGTGGGACAATATCTGGAGAATTTTCCAGATTGTTGACACTTTCCAGTTTTGCAGCTGTACTGAAAGAACCTAAGACACTATCCTGATGAATTTGTGTAAAGATGTCCTAGAATGGAGATGAATAAACTTCAACCATCTTTATTTAGTGCCAAATATGACTCCAAGCAGCAGAGAGTTTTCCCCCTGCTTCCCATTGACTCCAGTTTTGCTACAGATCCTTGATGCTATATTTGGTCAAATGCAGTCTTCATGCCAAGAGCAGTGGTTCTTTCCTCACCTCTGGCATTCAGCTCTTTTGTCCATGTTTCAATGAAGGCAGTAAGGAGATCAGGAGTTGAGTGGCCCTGGCAAAACTCAAACTAGGCATCAATGTACAGGTTATTGTTGAGCAAGTGCAGCTTGATAGTATTTTGATAATTCCCTCTGTCACATCACTGATGATCAAGAGTAGACCGATGGGGTGGTAAGTGGTCAGGTTAGATTTATCTTGCTTTTTATGCATTGGATGTATCTGGGCAATTTTCCACATTGTCGGCTCGATGCCAGCATTGTAGCTGTACTGGAACAGCTTGGCCAGGGATGGGGCAAATTCTGGAGCATGTTTACAGTACAATTGCCAGAATATTGTCAGAGTCCATTGCCTTTGTAGTATCCAATGCTTTCAGCTGTTTTTGATATCATATTGAATTTATCAAATAGGCTGGAGACTGGCATCTGTGATGTTGGGGACCTCTGGTGGAGATCGAGATGGATCATCCACTCTGCCTTTCAGACTGAAGATGGATGCAACTGCTTCAAATGCTTGCCTTTTGCACTGATGTGCTGGGCTCTCCCAGTAAGGTTGCATTGTGTTTCACTGGATGGGAGAATGTGAACTAAATAGTCCTTGATCTTTCATTGCCGAGGGATTACAATGTACGGATTACGGAGTATGCAAACCTCTTCAGAAAAGTTGCCAAAATGGAGTGTTACGTTGATCCCAGATTTAGCTCCTGGAGATGATCATTGACATTTCAACAATCACTGGAAGCTTCAAATGCGTTCTGGATGCAGTGGAGGAAGTTGCTGTGATATTTTTAAAACATAACATTGCTGCCAGGTTCTTACCCAAGACTAGTTTGTTTGACAGGCAGCAGGAAGCTGAGAGATTCCTCATCTACGGATGAGTAGCTCACACCTCCCTTGTCTAGGTCTCCCCTACCTCAGATTGTTATGGCTGTTCAAGTGTGCTACATCCCTTAGCAACTACCCAGGTTCCGTGAGGCGATCACTGTTCTCTGCTGTTCCTTTTGTTGGCATAAGGACGTTTTCCAGTTGGCAGGCTTCTGAGTTTGTTCTTTAATTCAATGACAGGATGTGGTTTATCACTGGTGAGGATGTCTGCACCTTCCGTGTATTACAGAGGAGATATATCAGCGGCATGTGGACGGAACTCATTGCCTCCCCTCCCCCCCTCCCCCTCTCCTCCACCCCCAACACCCGCCACGTTGACCTCCTTTTGGTTCTCACTGTGCTGTGAGGAGAGATGGATTTCCTGTGTTGGGAATTACACAAGTTCAGTCTGTTTTTGAGGGAAAAAAGTTTCCCCCCAGTGTTTGCCAATCTGATTCCTGATACTCAAAGTTGCCACCTACCCTGCCATCATAGTGTGAGGGGGAGAGAGAGAGAGAGAGAGAAAGGGACCTGGGGTCGATTCCAGCCTTGGCTGACTGTCTGTGTGCAGTTTGCACATTCTCTCCGTGTCTGCGTGAGTTCCATCCGGGTGCTCTGGTTTCCTCCCACAGCTCAAGGTGAGCAGGTTAGATGGATTGGCCGTGCTAAATTGCCCCTTGGTATCCAGGGATGTGTAGGTCAACTGGGTTAGTTATGGGGAATGCAGGATTACAAGGATTAAGGTTGGGAGGGGATGGGTCTGGGGGGGATGCTTTTCAGAGGGTTGGTGTGGATGTGAAAAGCTAAATGGCCAGCTTCCGCACTGTCAGGGTTCTGTGAGAGACAGGATCAGTAGCAGTAAAGAGGGTCTGACACTTGGAAACATAGGATCAGGAATAGACCATTCAGCCCCTCAGGCCTGTTACACGTCATCTGATACTTATCAGTTCAGATATTGGCAATCCCAGATGGCTTCTGCCGCCGAGGAGCTATGTGAGGACATCAATGGGTTAGTCTACAGTGGGAGTGCTGAGGGGAATGCATACTGAGGGTTATCACTTGCTCCTGTCACTATTGAGGAGCATTGAGGAGTCCAGCTCCAATGAGGCAGAGGATGTGGTACAGAACATGTTCTCTCCGCAAGTTTTGCTCTCTCTCTCTCTCTCTTTGGCCCCCCAGGGTACTGCAACTGTTACTCCCCTGTACATGTTGGAGCCTGGTTGTGGACAAGCTGCCAACCCCTCTGCTCTGTCAATAAGAATGGAGCAAAACCCCCCTTCCAAATCCAGAAATTCACCACAACATCCTCAAAAGCATTCGACGGTACCTCCATTCCATTGTACTTCCAAGTTTCAGACTGTCAGCATCCACAGTTTTCTTGTTGTATTTTGGTACTTCTTCGTAATCTACCTTGCATCCATCAGGATGGGGGCAAGATTGTCAAATTTCAAATGCAGCAACAATTTCTACGGCATAAGAAAAATGTGCTGAGTGATTGGCAAGTGGACTGATTGATTGAGAAGAAGATACCAGAGGAGTATTATTAACTTTGCACTTTGAATCAATTTTGATTCAGACTTTGATTTTATTGTCACGTGTACTGAGTACAGGAGTGCAGTGAAAAGTGGATAAAGTCACCACTTTCTGGCATCATCTTAGAATACAAAAGGCAGGATTAAAAACAGAAGCAGATTTAAAAGAAATAGCTGAAAGAAAAGGAAACGTCACTCCTTGCCAAGAATCGTTGCTACCAGAAAAGTAAAGCCCCCAAGTCGACCCCTCTGCCTGTGCACACACAGGTTCCCCGAGTGCCCACACACTGCCACAGCCAGAATGCCAACACCTCCAGCCGTCAGGTACCCAGGACCCAGCCACGGGCTGGAGCCGTTGGAACTGTGTTGGCATTCTTCACAGACATCATTGCGGCCATGAGTCTGCACTGGGTCAATCTCAGCAAACCAACTGTCGCTGAAGCTGCCGGGTCCTGAACTGGGCTCAAACCAGTCCCTGGGCCCACCGTGCCGAAGCACGCTGCTGCCGCTGCCAACTCCCGGGACTGCCATTTCAGCAAAGGAAGTCGCTACTGCCGGCACTTGGGGAAGGACCCGCTCCTGCTGCCGGCACTCGGGGAAGGAACTGTTCCTGCTGCCGGCACTCGGGGAAGGAACTGTTCCTGCTGCTGACACTCGGGGAAGGACCCGCTCCTGCTGCCGACATTCCGGGAAGGACCCAGTCCTGCTGCTGACACTCGGGGAAGGACCCGCTCCTGCTGCCCACATTCCGGGAAGGACCCGCTCCTGCTGCCGGCACTCGGGGAAGGAACTGTTCCTGCTGCTGACATTCCGGGAAGGACCCACTCCTGCTGCCGACACTCTGGGAAGGACCCACTCCTGCTGCCGACATTCCAGGAAGGACCCGCTCCTGCTGCTGACACTCCGGGAAAGAATTGTTCCTGCTGCCAACGCTCCGGGAAGGAACCATTCCTGCTGCCGACATTCCGGGAAGGAATTGCTCCTGCTGCTGACACTCCGGGAGGGAAATGCCCCTGATGCCGACATTCCGGGACCGATCCGCTCCTGATGCTGATACTCTAGGAAAGACCCGTTCCTCATGCCAACACTCAGGGAAGGAATTGCTCCTGATGCCGACATTCCATGAAAGACCTGCTCCTGATGCTGACACTCCGGGAAGGACCCGATCCTCCTGCCGGAATTCCGGGAACAAATTGTTCCTATGCTGACACTCCAGGAATGAATTGCTCCTCCTGCCGACATTCCAGGAAGGAATCACTCTTGTCAGTGCAAACACTGCGGGAAGCAATTGCTCCTGCTGCTGACACTCTGGGAAGGAATTGCTCAAGGATCCGACACTCCGGGAAGGACCCGATCCCGCCGCTGACATTCCGGGAAGGAACCGCTCCTGTCTGTGTGAATACTCCAGGAAGGAATTGCTCCTGCTACCAACACTCTGGGAAGGAATGGCTCCCGCCACTGACATTCCAGGAAGGAATTGGTCCTGCTGTGAACACTCCGGGAAGAAATTGCTCCTGCTGCTGCCAACCCCTGAGAAGGGCATCGATGCTGCCAAAAAAAGAGGGAAAAAAGAAAGAGCAAAAGTAAAAGAAAGAGAGAGAGAAAAGAGAAAGGCAGGAGGAAGTGGACAAGACCTGGGCAGGAGCTCTGCTACTCTGCTGTCACCACCTTTCTAGAATTTTAATAAAGTTGCAATACCTGGACGTGGTATTATTTGCTGCAGACAACAAGACTGTGTGTATGAGTTTATGTAGTTTACTGGAACGACCTTATCTGCAAGTTAGGTTCCCATCCCTTTCTGTCATTTTAGTGCTGAACTACTGTTCTACCTGAAGGTTTGATCTTTGGTGAGTGATAAGCAAATCCCCTCAATGGATCTGTACGGTCTATGTTTGGCAGATGGGCATCACATGAGCCAGTTGAACTGAGTGAAACCTGTGTAGGACCACATCAGTGGGTTCATGTACCAACTGGAGATACCCAGTAGTGCTTTTCTCAACAAGGTTTGCCTTGTATAGGGTGTGTGGCACAGCGAGCACGCTCAGGAGAGTGGCCAGTTTCTGAAGCACCTGGTGCAATGGATCTGCATTTCCCACCATTGTCCTCATTCCCAGCCTCTATCTCCATTGCCAAGTTACTGACTCCATCTCCCACCCTGGTAACTGCATGTGACTAATCCAGACTGATCACAACCTGGGGATCAAATTTGACCTTAAGTTGAACTTATGACCACATTTTGATGAAGACTACCTATTTTCACCTTCATTAAAAGTAGGCCAACTCAAACCCTGCTACACGGAATCTGCTGCCGAAGCTGTCAAATCTGTCTTGATTGCCTCTAGATTTGGCTATTTCAATTACTCCAGGCCACCTCTACCCCTAAGTCAGAGCCTAAGTCTGTTTTCTGCAGACTTTTTTGTCCCTTTCCTAATCATCCATCACTCATAGCTTCACTGGCTAACGATTAGAGGAAATTTCCTCAAATTAGAGTGAAACCTTCAAGACCATCAATAATATCCTTAACGGCACAAAATTCACTAAAGAGGAAGAAAACAACAACAAACCGTCATTCCTAGATGTCACAGTAGAGCTTCAAACCAGATTCAACAGGAAAACAACACATACGGAACAAATACTGAACTACAGAAGCAATCATCCCAACAACCACAAACAAAGGGGCATTAGAACATTATTTCACCACATACTGCAGCACAGAGAAACTATGCAGAGCAGAGGAAAATCACCTATACAGTGTATTCAAAAAGAACGGGTACCCAATGAACACAGTCCGCTGATTTCTCAGCAACAAACCCAAATGAGCAGACAAAATGTATCCAGAAACCCTGTCCACTCTCCCCCACATCAAAGGCATCCCGGAAATGACTGCCAGATTACTCAGATCTCTTGGCATTATGGTAGCCCACAAACCCACCAACACACTAAAACAGCAGCTAATGAACTTGAAGCAAAACTAATGGTCATTTGCAAAATAACCTGCAAGAACTGTAACAGACACTACATTGGACAAGTGGGCAGAAAACTAGCCACCAGGATACATGAACATCAACAAGCCACAAAAAGAAATGACCCACTCTCATTAGTATCCTTACATACAGATGGGGAAGGGCATCACTTTGACTGGGACAACACATTCCATCCTAGGACAAGCCAAACAGAGACACGCATGAGAATTCCTAGAAGCATGGCATTCCAATCAGAACTCTACCCACAAACACATCGACTTGTACCCTATTTATGAGGTATGCTCTGAGAAAAAGGACAGGAAATGACATTACAGCCACAAATGACATCACCACAGCAAATAACATCACCAACCCAAGAAATCCAAGGAAATCTAAACACATAAATGGAAAACAGGTCACTAATACCAGTGTTTCACAGGAGGCTCACTGATGATGTTACCTAGTATGGTGATAAAATGTCTAAAAATGAACCTTCCAGCTCAGCGAGCAAGCATACATCCAGGACCTCAACCTGAGCTACACATCTTCTCAAAACTTGCTAACATAATTGAGAACCTTTACCTTTAAAAAATCTACATTCACCAAAATGTTAAAAACTGAGATTGTTCGAAGGGGATAATGATTATAGAAGCAGAAGAGGTAAATATAGTCATTCAGACCAGCCACGACCTAATCGAATGCTGTTTACAGGCTCAGAAGGGGAATGAGCTACTCTTGATTTTATGTTCCAATGGAGGAGGTGGTCAGTAATCCTGGCTGGTTTCACCTCATGGTCCTTATTATCCACCTTGCTAACTCCAGTGCCCTCTACTGCTTCACGTTCTGGATGAGCTCAATGTTGGCTGGGATCAGAACCAGACTTTCTTTAGTTGGGGATGATACAAGCCAGCACAGAACATTTAATAAATGAGCCTTCCAGGAGATTTTAGAAGCATGAAATTTCGTGGTCCTTTCATATCTGACTATACCATATGGAATGCTTCAACCCAATAACCTCTTGATAAATATCAATAGTGACAACATCTCATTTCAGTTGGGATATTATGGCTGAGCAAGCAATAACAAAATGATTAAAGGAACATTCCTTTCATAAACAGAGTTCCAGGCACTGGAGTTAGGAGTAGAGCTGAATGCTGGTAAATACGTGGGCAACTCGCCAAGGGTTGTCAGATTTGTACAAACTGCAAATCAAAACAAGCATCTTCACTATCCATGTATCAACTTCACTCTGCAAAGGGAGCGGGGTCAGAAGAGGTGGTGTGTCATAAGATGAGAGCAGGTCATGTAGGGTGAGAGGCAACACTGAAATGACAAGAAACTAATTAAAATGCCAATTATCTGCAGTTTATTGGGTTTCATCATGGCATGGGACAATGCTTTTGCTTATTCATTAACTTAATTTGTGCATCACTGCAATTGTTGCTCATCTCTAATTTGAGGAAGTGATGAGCTACCTATTGCAATCCTTAGGGTTTAAGAACACCCACATTGCTGTAAGGAAACAAGGTGGCAAAGACGTTGGGAGGTAAGTGCTGGCTTTCCACTAAACCCATCAGGACAGCCAACATGCAGTGGTAAGAAGAGTGATGCACACAGGAAGCCAAAACATTTACTAAGGCTGGTCTAGCATGGTTTTCACTTATGAAATCCATGCTGACTTTTCATTTTTGTATGTCTCACTGAAAGTTATTAGAAAATCTGTAAGAATAAACTTAAGCTTCCATTTTTTTCCATTTAAAATTAACCATCTTGTCCACATGCTGACATTTCTGTCCTGGGCCTGTTACAGTATTTCAACAAAACGTAACTCCCAATAGAGGGACAAAACACCATTTTCCTCTTAAACATTTTACGGTCTTCTGTACTGAACACTGACATCAACAGCTCCCCAGCATGACCTCTATCCTCCATCTTGATCACTACCCCACTCTCCCTTGTTTGTTTTGTTGGCTTTACTTCCAGAAGAATGGACCCATTTTCTCCTTTTCACACCTGTTATTTGCACTTAATTTATATCTCTATCTCTCCCTTACTGCCATCAGCATATATTTGTTTTTTATATTTTGTTCTGGGCACCCTCACAACATGTTCTGCTTTCTCCTCCTCCCTTTTTGTCAATAGCACCTGAAGCACTATTTTCCAACCCCTTTCAGTTCTGGGGCAGGAGCACTGGATTCAAGAAGTGAACTCCGTTTCCCACTCCGTAGAGGCAACCAGACCTACTGTGTTTCTCTAATATTTTCTGTTTCTCTTACACATCAATGATGCTTACTGTGGAGCACAATGTGTCCAGAAGTGATTAGATTAGGGAACACCACCACATGCAAATTCCCTTTCCAGTCCCTCACCATCCTGACCTGGAAAAATATTGCCATTGCTTCAGTGTCCAGGTCAAAGTCCTGAAACTTCCCCCCCCCGCCCCGCCCCACTAACAGCATTGTGCTACAGCACATGGTCTGCAAGGGTTCAAAAAAGCACTTCACCACCAAATAGGCTTGAGCAATAAATGCTGACCCAGATAGCGATGACCACATCCCATGAGTGAAAAAAGAAGCTCCTTCTCTTCTCATCTTGGATTGGCAGTCCTGTCTTGCCCTTAGCAACGGTGTGACCATGCTGTGTCTTGCTAACCCAAAGGTCTCCACCACCATGAGAATGAAGATTCAGAGATAGGACATCTTCTGCTGGTCTTGGCCCCCTCTGTCTTGTTGTTTACCAGCTATCTTTGCATGGACAAGGAGGAAGATTATTAGCCTCCTCATAGTGCCAGGAGAAAGTGAGGTCTGCAGATGCTGGAGATCAGAGCTGAAAATGTGTTGCTGGTAAAGCACAGCAGGTCAGGCAGCATCCAAGGAACAGGAGAATCGACGTTTCGGGCATAAGTCTGATGATGCCCAAAAAATAAGCAGTAAGCATATATTCCTGATGAAGGGCTTATGCCCGAAATGTCGATTCTCCTGTTCCTTGGATGCTGCCTGACCTGCTGTGCTTTACCAGCAACACATTTTCAGCTCCTCATAGCGCCAGTGCTAACGATAACCCAGCAAAGACAAGTAGGTATTCCTTATTGACATAGAGACATGCCTCTAACAGAAGGTGCTGTTCTTGCACCCCTGTCCACTGAGTAGATTGTCACTCTTTCTGCACCAAGTGCAGCTTCTCTGTGAGCACATGCAAACACCAAAGGGAACAGCAAATTTGGAGTACTCGCATTGGTACCTGGCTAAGGTACTGGCTAAGATCTTGGCTAAGGTACCTGGCTAAGACTTGTTTTCAGCCTCCAGAGCGTGCTCAGAATACTGAGTGTAAAACCCCCAGGGATTTTGTTTGCCTCGTCTAGTTGTATTGTGAATCTCTGCCATTCTCACCTGATCTGGCCTACATGTGATTCCAGGCCAACAGCAATGTTGGTGACTTGTTCCTGGCCTCTGTTTAGGAATTTGAATTGGCAATTAGGGATGGACAATAAACTTAGCAAATGATGCCCACACCCAATGAATGAATAAAATAAAAGAGTCCTTGGTGGCTGGTACTGTGTCATCATGTATTGAGGATTAACTAACTAATAGAAGGCAGGGAATTGGGATTTGGAGATAGTGAGGATTGCAGATGCTGGAAAATCAAAGTCGATAAAATGTGGAGCTGGAAAAAGCACAGCTGGTCAAGGAGCATCAGGAAAGCGGGAGAGTCAATGCTTCGGGCAGGACCCTTCATCAGGACTGGGATTACAGAGGAATTATCAAGGTGGAAAACTTGTAACCAGTGGAGTGCAACATGGATTAGTGCCAGGGCCACAATAATTTACAATAAAGTTGGTTCTGCTATAATACGTGTTTTGTCAATGCAATTTAGGTTTAATTCAACTGAAGAATTTAGACCGGTATTTGCAGAATGTATTAGTTTAAATTGAGTGGCTATTGCGCAGTTTTCTGATAAGGTAAGATCGCAAGAGAACGGAACTATTTTTAAATTAAGATCCCCTACAGCCCTTCAGCTCAACCAGTCTACACCCACCCTCCGAAGAGTAACCTACCCAGACCTATTTCTCTCTGACTAATGCACCTAACACTATGGGCAATTTAGCATGGCTACTTTACCTGGCCTGCACATCTTTGGACTGTGGGAGGAAACCGGAGCACCCAGAGGAAACCCACACAGACACGGGGAGAATGTGCAAACTCCACACAGACAGTCGCCCAAGGCTGGAATTGAACCCGGATCCCTGGCACTGTGATGTAGCAGTGCTAACCACTGAGCCACCGTGCCACCCCACATCACATTATATTGGGCCGATTGTATATATTAATGACTTGCATGAGGGAAGTGAATGCGTGCGGCAAAGTTTGCGGATGATATACAAATAGGTAGGAAGGCAAGTGGTAAGGATGAATCAAATAATCTGCAGAGGCATGTAGACAGGTTAAGTTCGAGGGGGATCTGCCTTTAGAGGTAGTATGGGCTGAAATCAGAAATAGGAAAGGTGCAGTCACCTTGTTGGGTGTTTACTATAGGCCCCCCAATAGCAGCAGAGATGTGGAGAAACAGATTGGGAAACAGATTTTGGAAAGGTGCAGAAGCCACAAGGTAGTAGTCATGGGCGACTTCAACTTCCCAAATATTGATTGGAAGCTCTTTAGATCAAGAAGATTGGACGGGGCGGTGTTTGTGCAGTGTGTCCAGGAAGCGTTTCTAAC
>NC_057712.1:121662377-121702015 GCF_004010195.1 Chiloscyllium plagiosum
GGCCTTTTCTCGTTGGAACGGTGAAGGATGAGGGGTGACTTGATAGAGGTTTTTAAGATGATCAGAGGAATAGATAGAGTAGACAGTCAGAGACTTTTTCCCCTGGTACAACAGAGTGTTACAAGGGGACATAACATTATGGTGAAGGGTGGAAGGTATAGGGGAGATGTCAGGGGTGGGTTCTTTACCCAGAGAGTGGTGTGGGCATGGAATGCGCTGCCTGTGGGAGTGGTAGAGTCAGAATCTTTGGTGACCTTTAAGCGGCAATTGGATAGGTACATGGATGGGTGCTTAAGCTAGGACAAACGTTCGGCACAACATCGTGGGCCGAAGGGCCTGTTCTGTGCTGTATTCTATGTTCTATGTTCTATGTTCTAAGTGAGTGGGCAAACAGTTGGCAGTTGGATTATAATGTAGGAAAATATAAGGTTATGCATTTTGGAGGAAGAATAGGGGAGCATAATATTATTTAAATGGTGAAAGACTGCCCCAAGCTCGAGAATCGAAAGATCTGGGATTCCTTGTGCATAAATCATAAAAGGCTCATGTACAGGTTCAGTAGGAAACAGGGAAAGCAAATGGAATGTTGGCCTTTATTTCAAAGTGAATGGAGAACTAAAATTAAGAAATCTTGCTAATACCGTACAAAACACTATTTGGACCATATTTGTAACACTGTGAACAGTTATGGTCCCTTTACCTAAGGAAAGATATACTGTCATTGTCCAGAAAAGATTCGGTATTGAGGGACCGTCTTATGAGGAGAAGTTGAATTGGACCATTATTCATTGGAATTAAGGAAAATGAGAGGTGATTTAATTGAAATATGTAAGATGTGGGCGGCACGGTGGTACAGTGGTTAGCACTGCTGCCTCACAGCGCCAGAGACCCGGGTTCAATTCCCGACTCAGGCGACTGTGTGGAGTTTGCACGTTCTCCCCGTGTCTGCGTGGGTTTCCTCCGGGTGCTCCGGTTTCTTCCCACAGTCCAAAGATGTGCAAGTCAGGTGAATTGGCCATGCTAAATTGACCATAGTGCTAGGCAAAGGGGTAAATGCAGGGGAATGGGTGGGTTGCGCTTCGGCGGGTTGGTGTGGACTTGTTGGGCCGAAGGGCCTGTTTCAACACTGTAAGTAATCTAATTTAATCTAAATTCTTGGGCAGCTGGTCAGGGTGGATGATAAAGATTGTTCCCCCCTTGAGTGAGTATCTGGAACTATAGGGCATAATCTCAGGATTGGGGTCACCCATTTCAGATGAAGATGAGGAAGATTTTTGCTTTTCTCAGAGCGTATTGAAACTGTGAAATTCTTTACCTCAGAGAGCAATGGAGGTTAGGTTATTATGTATATTCAAGGCTGAGATAGACATGCTTTTAACCAGACAGGGATTATGGGAAAAGGGCAGGAGAATGGAGTTGAGGATCATCAGATCAACCATGATCTCATTGAAAGCTGGAGTAAACCTGATGGGTTGAATGGCCTGCATCAATTCCTATATCTTATAATCTTTTGCACTCAGTTCCACAAAACCAATCAGCCAGCAACTTCATGTACCTTGGCTGCAGGAGGAATAGATCATCACAATAAAACTTCACAAAGGTTTTCAAACTTTCTTTGCAGAGCTGCACAAAGGAATTACAAAAGAAAAAAAAGTTACGTTAAAGCAGAATCTGAGGCAGACCATAAAGCACAGTAGTAGATCAAATTAAAAAGAAAACTTTTCAGTTCTGAGGAAAGATCAACCTCAAAACATAAACCTGCCTATTCTCTTCACCAGTCTGATCTGCTGTCTTGTTTAAGCGTTGATCTTTTATGTTAATGGACTGTTTGTTAAGATAAACTACAGCTTCCATACTATTTATAGTTTCCTCATTATTGGAGTATTACAGAATCCTCACTGTGAATCGTTTATATACTGTGAATCTCAATATAAAGCAAATGCACAGTTTGCACTTTAATATGCAACACTGTCAGAGCCACCCATATGCTTCATATATAATATATGCTCGATAAAATTCCCCATTCTGCACAGTATAGGAGGCCTTATTGGAGTCACTTACATACCTCAAACGGCAAATATTAAATACACAGTTACAGCTTCTTAAATAACACAATATTACAGACCATCGCTGTACCCTGAACCTCATTAAACACACACACACACACAGACAGACACACACGCACATGTGTGTGCACACACAGAAAGTAAAGTGTCAGCAGCTCATTGGACAGGGAAGATTGTGTTTGAGTAAGGGACTGTAAGGTGATGAAGAGTACAAAACCCAAGTAAAACCGAACCAAAAACTTATAACCAGTGGAGTGCAACATGGATTAGTGCCAGGGCCACAATCATTTACAATAAAGTTGGTTCTGCTATAATACGTGTTTTGTGAATGCAATTTAGGTTTAATTCAACTGAAGAATTTAGACCGGTATTTGCAGAATGTATTAATTTAAATTGAGTGGCTATTGCGCAGTTTTCTGATAAGGTGAGATCGCAAGAGAACGGAACTATTTTTAAATTAGATTCCCTACAGTGTGGAAACAGGCCTTTCGGCTCAACCAGTCCACACCCACCCTCCGAAGTGTAACCCACCCAGACCTATTTCCCTCTGACTAATGCACCTAACACTATGGGCAATTTAGCATGGCTACTTTACCTGGCCTGCACATCTTTGGACTGTGGGAAGAAACCGGAGCACCCAGAGGAAACCCACACAGACACGGGGAGAATGTGCAACCTCCACACAGACAGTCGCCCAAGGCTGGAATTGAACCCGGATTCCTGGCACTGCGAGGTATCTGGAGAAACTCAGCAGGTCTGGCAGAGTTAACATTTCAAGCCTGCTATGACTCTTCAGTTCGAAAGCTTTCAAGTATTGGCGCCATTTTGTAAAACACTGGGTTTTTTTGGGATTAGTGGTGGCAGGTATTTTGATATACTGTGGGAATGCAGCATTGATTGAGATGATGCCTTTCAGATAAGATTTTAAACTAAGGTTTCTCCCTCAGGTAGATGGAAATGATCCATGACACTCTTTTTTGTGCATTCCTGAGCAAAGAGTTTCCCTCAACCAACATCATGAAAGAAATTGAATAAGCTTGTCACGATTACCTTGCTGTGCTCAATTTGGCTGCTTTATTTCATACATTACAACAATGACTCTACTTTGAAAAAGGACTCTGTTGGCTGTGAAATGCTTTGGGGCATCCTTAAGTCATAAAAGACACAGTATAAAATGCAAACATTTCTTTAACTGGCTTTTGTCAGTTTTCATGGTGAACCTGCTTGAGATTAGGCAGCAAAGGAAGAGACAGAGATATAGAGAGAGGGAGGGATTGGTTAGTGGCTAGGGAGAAAATCATAAGCACTCTTACAATACTGAAAGTTGTTCAGATCATCAAGTTGTGAAAGAAATGCCTGTATAATGACTGACAACATCTGAGGGCAGTTAGAGCTGGCAAGAGAGCATAAATTAAATCATAAAATACATTCTCATATTGATTTTATTAGGACTTGGGTTTATGGGCTTTGTGGGAGGGGTGGATCCGGTATTAGAGAGTTTCTATATACTTTATATATATTGATTACCATGTGTTGAGTTTTCATGACTGTTTCTGTTCCTTTAATCACAGCCCATTCCTTCCCCCTTTTCCCCCAGGGAGAGCCACTTTAAACATAGAATATGTTTCTGATTGCATTGGTAAACTCCTTTTCAGTCAGAGACTCCAGTTACATTAATTACTGCAAAGACCTCCGAAGTGCCTTGTAAATAGATATGACCTTATTGGAAGATGTTTGGGATTGGTCCTGGAGAAGGAGTTTGGAGGGGAGACTGCGTGATGACTGTGGTTCTAAATGATTGTTGGACTTATGTTTGAATCTATCCAGGTCAGATGTGATGAAAGTCACCTCCTCACAATCATTCACTTGACAAGCACAATGCTGAACTCAGCCATACAGACTTAACACAAATACTTTGCTCAAGATCTTTGGCAGCATGGATGGTTCAGTGGCTAGCACTGCTGCCTCACAGTGCCAGGGACCTGGGTTCAATTCCCTACTCAGGTAACTGTCCGTGTGGAGTTTGCATGTTCTCCCCGTGTCTGCGTGAGTTTCCTCTGTGTGCTTTGGTTTCCTCCCACAGTCCAAAGATGTGCAGGTTAGGGGAATTGGCTATACTAAGTTGCCTGTAGTATTAGGTGCAATAGTCAGGGGTAAATGTAGGGGAATGGGTCTGGGTAGGTTGCTCTTCAGAGGGTCGGTGTGGACTTGTTGGGCTGAAGGGCCTGTTTCCGCACTATAGGGCATCTAATCTTATCTAAGTTGCATCTACAAGGGCCTGTATATCTCTAGAGTAGAAAGTACACTATCTGTGACAACAACCAAGTGCTGACTACATGGTTAGCCATGTTAAGATTTCAGCATCAACCTCAATGCATTTACAAATGGTTGGATTGTCTTCATTAGTACAATATTGATGTTGAGTATCTTGCAGTTTCAAAAACCGATTTGATCACCACAACCTCAGACTTGATGACCTTAGCATAGACATTGGAGAATTTATAGTTCCAGGGACTTTTTCTGTAATTAGAATAGACGCAGAGTGTTTAATTGCTGAATAATAATCAATTGTGCTTGAAGTCAGTTTACTATTGATGCTCACTGTGTTTGATTAGTTAAGTCTGGGTGTGGTCTCAGAGGAAAGTAAATAAACCTCTAGAAAGAAGCCAGAACTGCAGCATGGAGCAAATATTTTGAAGCAATGCATTAAGCATAAACATATAAAGTGGCATCATCTCTGCATGAATCTGAGCTATAAAATATACAAAGTAATTATTT
Source organism: Chiloscyllium plagiosum (assembly GCF_004010195.1). NCBI lineage: Eukaryota > Metazoa > Chordata > Chondrichthyes > Orectolobiformes > Hemiscylliidae > Chiloscyllium > Chiloscyllium plagiosum. The sequence goes on from NC_057712.1 coordinate 121,667,222, forward strand.
CCTTCTTCCTTGCCGATGTGCCAAGTTCCCCCAACATATATTTATCTCACTCAGTTTAATTGCTCACTATGGTAAGGAGGTCCATATTCTCACCACAGTTTGTGTGAAAAGGATTCAATTTTCTTTAGTCATTCATAGGATATGAGTGTTGATGGCTAGACCATTGATTGCCCATTCGTAATTGCCCAGAGGATGTACTAGAGTATCACCATGTTAAAACCTTTCACAATTTAAAGACCTCACTCAGGTCACACCTCAGCCTTCTTATATAAAGGGAAAAGAGAACTGGGCTTTCAGTTCATTCCTGATATGTACAGTGATGCCTGTTTGGTACTTTCCTTGTTATATCTTCTCCATATTCTTTTATAATATGAAAGTCATAGAGCTTAGTTTGCTTTCTTATGTCCCTGCTATGTTTATCACAACTTTTAGTGATTATTGCCTTTTTATTTCAAGATTACTTTATTCTTCAGCTCCACATGGACTTGCACCTTCGAAGTATTCAATGGAATTAACCATCTTACAATCTCTGTCGAGATTGACCAATTTTAAAGAGGTTTGGACTTTCAGTTATTAGCTGAAGAAATGACACAAGATTTAGAAACACAGAAAGTAGGACCAGGAGTTGGCCCCTAGGCCCTTCGTGCCCTTAAATCTGATCATGGCTGATCCTCTGTTTTAATATCATATTCCGCTTTCTTCCTCTATCTCTTGATGCTTTTAATGTCTACCTGTCTGTTTCTTGATTATATTCAGTGAATGGACCTCTATAGTCTTCTGTGGTAAAAATATCCCAGAGATTCACTACCCTTTGAATAAAGAAGTATTTTGTCATCTCAGTCCTAAATTCCCCAACAAGAGAAAACATCCTCCCTGCATCTAGTCTAGCGCAGGAGTATTTGACATGTTTCAATCGGATCCCCTCTCAGTCATCTAAGCACTAGTTAATATGGAGCCAGTTGAAACATCTTTCTTCACTGGACAGTGCTGCTAGCTCAGGTACAAGCCTAGTGAATCTCTACTGTATTCCCTCTATGGCAAGTGCATTCTTTCTTAGGTAGAGAAACCAAAACTATGTGCAATTGTCCAGGTGTGTTCTCACCAAGGCTCTGTCTAACTGTCTAAGACATTAGCACTTCTGAACTCATATCCTCTTGTAATGAAGTCCAACATATCATTTGCATTCCGAATGAAAGTATCTGTCTGATTACTTTCATTGACTGCTGTATAAGAACATCCTTTGTACATCCACACTTCCCAGTGTATCACTACTTAAAAAACACACTGCCTTTGTGTTTTCACACCAAAATATATAAGTTCACATTTAGCCACATTATACTGTATCTGCTATGTGTTTTGTGTTTGCCCCCTAGCTCAACTTATTAATATCACCTTGAAGACTCCCCGTAGCCTCTTCAGAGGTCTGCCAAGCCGCAGGGGACAGCATGAAAGGAAATCTGTAACTAAGTAAAATTAGGACAGAAATGCTTTTAATAATTTTTGAGGAACGAAGCAAACTTGGATCTCACAGCAGGAGAACGAGACAGAAATGCTGACAGTATAGTTCACTGATAGTTCAGGTGTGATTCCAAGTTCTTCTTCTTTGGCAGTCCCTCTGAGGATGACTTGCTTCCACTCCTGGGTGATGTATTCAGCGGTGGCTGAATATTCCAATCCTGGAACGGCAGGCTCTGTCACAGGTGGAGTGGATGTGGTTTGAGGCATGGGGGTGTGATGGGACACTCTGGATTCTGCACATTCTTTCCACTACTTACACGTGGCCTCCACATTGAGTCATAGAGATGTACAGCACAGAAACAGACCCTGCGGTCCAACCAGTCCATGCTGACCTGTTATCCTAACCCAATCTAGTCCACCTGCCAGCACCTGGCCCATATCCCTCCAAACACTTCCTATTCATATACCCATCCAAATGCCTCTTAAATGTTGCAATTGTACCAGCCTCCACCACTTCCTCTGGCAGCTCATTCCATACACGTACCACCCTCTGCATGAAAAGTTGCCCCTTACGTCTCTTTTATATCTTTCCCCTCTCATCATAAACCTATGCCCTCTAGTTCTGGACTCCCCCAACGCAGGGAAAAGACTTTGTCTATTTATCCTATTCATGCCTCTCATAATTTTATACCACTCTATAAGGTCACCCCTCAGCATCATGGTTAGCACTGCTGCCTCACAGCGCCAGAGACCCGGGTTCAATTCCCACCTCAGGCAACCGTCTGTGTGGAGTTTGCACATTCTCCCCGTGTCTGCGTGGGTTTCCTCCAGTTGCTCCAGTTTCCTCCCACAGTCTAAAGATGTGCAGGTTAGGTGAATTGGCCATGCTAAATTGTCCTTAGTGTTGGGTGATGGGGTAAATGTAGAGGAATGGGTCTGGGTGGTTTGTTCTGCGGAGGGTCGGTGTGGACTTGTTGGGCTGAAGGGCTAAGTAATCTAGTCCGACGCTCCCCAGGGCCTGTTCAGCCTCATCCTATAGCTGAAATCCTCCAGCCCTGGTAACATCCTTGTAAATCTTTTCTGAACCCTTTCAAGTTTCACAACATCTTTCCGATAGGAAGGAGACCAGAATTGCACATAATCCACATGATGGTAGTCTAAGTGATTGTCATCTTCACGAATGCTTCTTCTCCAGATGATGAAGGGCTTTTGCCCAAAACATCGGTTTTCCTGCTCTTTAGATGCTGCCTGACCTGCTTTTCCAGCACCACTCTAATCTTGACTCTAATCTCCAGCATCTGCAGTACCCACTTCTGCCACAGACTACAGCAAGTCAGCCCTGAACAAAAGATTTCAATGAGGTAGCAGCTATGAATTTAAAGCAATGGGATAGTTTACGTTTTTTAGATTAGGCAATCAGATTTTGTCAGTTGGCAATAATGCAAAGTAAAGATAAGATTCACCAGTAATAAGTGATCAGGCCCCATCTTGGGATGACAATTTAGATTACATTACATTACAGTGTGAAACAGGCCCTTCGGCCCAACAAGTCCACACTGACCCGCCGAAGCGTAACCCACCCATACCCCTACATTTACCCCTTACCTAACACTACGGGCAATTTAGCATGGACAATTCACCTAACCTACACATCTTTGTGACTGTGGGAGGAAACCGGAGCACCCGGAGGAAACCCACGCAGACACGGGGAGAACGTGCAAACTCCACACAGTCAGTCGCCTGAGGCGGGAATTGAACCCGGGTCTCTGGCGCTGTGAGGCAGCAGTGCTAACCACTGTGCCACCGTGCCGCCCACCAGGAGAAAGATTTGAAAAGGACACAAGGAACAACTTTGTTACTCAGAGAATGGAATAAACCGCCAGAGAAAGTGGTGGATGCAGGTACATTTACAACAGTTTAAAAGACATTTGGATAAGTTTATGGATGGGAAAGGTTTGGAAGGATATGGGCCAAGTTCAGGCAGATGGGACTAGTTTAGTTTGGGAACATGGACAGATTGCACAAAAAGGTCTGTTTCAGTGCTGTATGACTCTATGACTCTACAAATACTATTAGCTCTTTTTTTTCGAACATTTGAATGTGCTACATTCAGGCAGGAAGGTTATCATTAAAGCTATGGTCTCAGAAAGAATCTTGCATGCCATAAGGGATAACTTTGGGAACTGATTTCAATCAGGAAGATGTGGTTCATTGCAAGAAAAAATGGGCTTCAAGAGTGGAGAGGCCTGAGGAAGATTATTAGTAAATATGGAAAAGGTATTGTACAATGAGAACCAGACTGTCTGGGCACAAACTTCAAAGTTGCTTGGTATGGATTACAAATTTGCAAATTACAAAGGTGCAGTAGAAAGCAACAAGGAGTCAGGTGCCTCCCAGATCCAAATGTTGCACAGACTATGAGGATCAAACTGTTGCAATTGACAATTTGTTTGATGATGAACAGAACATTTCCGATGATCAAAGCGAGGCCTTTGGTCCCAAAGGACAACTACCAAAAGTGGGCACTGAAGTCAAATATTTATCGGAAAGGGTTAGTCAATGTATGACTATCATGGACAGAGCCGGGAAGGTAACTGAAACAAAAAAGCTGCTGGATTGTACAGGATAAGGGGCAGCAGGTTAGACTCACAGACTGGGAACATGAAATACTAACGTGGAAGGCAAGAAAATGCAGAGCAATCTCAAGCAGTGGAAATGGGAACAGACATGCTCCTAGATCATGAACTGTTGAAAGAATCCTATTAGAAGGAGGCAACTGTCAAATAGTCAAGCTGTATGCCCTATGACTGAGGAACTATTTCACAGCATGATGGGAACTGGTCAAGCTGGTATACTGGCTTTAAAGGATGCTTGGATCTGTCTCACAAACTGTGCAGAGCTGCAAAGTCAGGCCGTTAATGGGATAAACAACCAACAAAAGAGGTCACCGCAAGACTTGATCATGTCTCATTCAGAAAATATGGTGCTGGAAAAGCATAGCTGGTCAGGCAGCATCCGAAAAGCTTAGGAGAGTGGACATTTCAAGCATAAACTCTTCATTAGGAATGACAGGCTGTGCCTTTCCTGCACCACATTCTGATCTCCAGCATCTGCAGTCCTCACTTTCTCTGAGATCATGTCTCATGACTAACGAAAGAAGAGATAGTTGCGAGATGAGATCATGTCATAACAAGAGATGGGATGGGTAATTGCCACATCTGTGACCAATGGACAGCAGTTTGCAATTGATTCAAGCCATTTTCCAAATCTAAGGAAATAGTTTAAAGGACTAGTGTTTCAATAATTTGAGAGCATTAGCTGCAGACCAATAATTGTGTTGAGAGGACCCTTAGAGATTACAATCAAGAGAAGATTCCTTACACTGAAATGGCTGACCAGCTGCCTCAGTGTGGGCAATATCAGTCTTCTCTGAGTATTTTAGGCAAGAGATTAATTTGAGTGCTTAGACTTCCACACAGTAAGAGTAGTCCTTCTCTGTATCTTTAATGTTTAATATTTAACATTGTATAGTATAGTTAAATTAGTTGTGTGCTTTTGTATCCTTTCTCATAGTGAGGGTTTATATTGATTAATAAAATTACAATTTTAGACTGAACTCAAATCACAGCTCTGACATGTTTATCTGGTCACATATTATTGTCCATAAAGCAAGGACTTTTAACAACCACACTAGTAGCAGTCCAGAAAGAGACAGAAGGCAAGATCAAAGATATAGTTTAAGAAGGACAAGAAATATAGTGCACTCATGCCTATTTATGATGCACTTAGTTTTCTGGGGAGGAAGTAGGAAGTAGGAAATTTGAAAACTTTGTCACGAATGGGCTTAGAGCAGAATTCAACACTGAAAGTCAGACTTCAGGACTTTTTAAATATTTAGTATTGAATATTCAACAGACAAAGTTGCAAGTAACTTTGAATCAACAGTATTAACTGGAGAATGTTAATAGGATCCCAATAAATTGGACCAGATTCTCACAAAAGGAAGACTCTACAACCAAAGAAGTAGCAAATCAGTTGAGAAGTTTTAATTGGGCAATTAAGCTGGTTATGTGCACAAGCCAGACCAGATGTGTGATGTGATATTTTAGAAACAAGCACCCCATTGAAACATACTACTGTTGAAGTGCTGAAATCAAAAAAAAGAGACTAAAGTAATTAAGCTTCGAACAGTGTCCACTCAGACTCCAGGCCTGGGTGATCCAGAAGGAATGAGATTAGTCATTTTTAGTTCATGCTAATCTTCCTGACCATTATTAAAATGCAGCAGGAATCATTATATTTTTAGTGGGAAGAAGTGACAAATGTTGTCCATTAACTTGGGACTCGAAAAAATAAAACAAATAACAAGACCATATCAAGACAATAAAACCAGAAGAAACAGGAACAGGAGTAGACCATTCTGGGTGTCCCATTACCAAAAAGATATGGAGACTTTGGAAAGGAGGCAGAGGGGATTTGCCAGCATGTTACCTGGTATGGACGGCACTAGCTATGAAGAGAGGTTGAATAGATTAGGATTTCATTAGAAAGATGGAGGTTGAGGGGGAACCTGATTGAGGTCTACAAAATCATGAGCAGTATAGACAGGGTGAATAGCAAGAAGCTGTTTCCCAGAGTGGGGAACTCAATCACTAGGGGTCATGAGTTCAAGGTGAGTGGGGAAAAGTTTAAGGAAGATATGCATGGAAAGGTCTACATGCAGAGGGTGGTGGCTGCCTGGAAGGTGTTGCCTGTGGAGGTGGTAGAGGCGGGTATGATAGCACTGTTCCTGTTCTGTAATTTTCTTTGTTCTTGTTCTTTGTTCAGCTCCTTGAGCCTAGACCATCATTCAACAGGATCATGGTTGATCCAACATTCCTCACACCCACGTTTCTACATTTCCTCCATAAGCCTTGACTCTCCCACTGATCAAGAATCCATTTATCCAGGCCTTACATTTATGTAGGGACTGTACCCCCACAGCTCTCTGTGGCAAGGACTTCCAAAGACTCACAACCATTTGCAAGAAGAAATTCCTCCTCATCTCAATCTTAAATTGGCACCCCTTTATTCTGTGACTATGCCTTTTGACCTGGACTCTCTCATGAGGGGAAACATCCTCTCAGTATATATCCTGTCAGGCTGCTTAAAAATCTTACATGTTTCCATGATTTGGAGATGCTGGTGTTGGACTGGAGTGTACAAAGTTAAAAATCGCACAACACCTGGTTATAGTCCAACAGGTTTATTTGGAAGCACTAGCTTTTGGAAGGTTGCTCCTTCATCAAGTGGTTGTGAAGAATACGATTGTAAGACAAAGATTTGTACATTATACATTGAAAAAGACCTGGATTGTTTGTTAAGTCTCTCATCTTTTAGAGTGCCCATGTTGGACCGTGGCTACCTTGTCACAGTAGATGCTGCAAGATGTGTCAGAATGTTTTCACGGATGCCACCATTACGCGTGGGGACATCGCCCACCATGTACGTGGCAGATACTCATGCGACTCAGCCAACATTGTCTATCTCATACACTGTAGGCAAGGATGCCCTGAGGCATGGTACATTGGCAAGACCAAGTAGAGGATGAATAGACACTGCACAAAAGTCAACAGACAGGAAGGAATGTTTCCTCCCAGTCGGAGAAACTTCAGCGGTCCAGGACATTTGACCTCAGACCTTCGGGTGTCTGTCCTCCAAGGCAGACTTCAGGACAGGCAACAACGAAAAGTGGCTGAGCAGAGGCTGACAGCCAAATTCAGTACCCATGGGGATGGCCTTAACTGGGACCTTGGGTTCATGTCACACTACAGGTGACCCCATTGCACTATACACATACACACACACACATGCAGACCCTCTCTCATATGCTCACACAGCCATTCCCACAAACACCCTCTCACAGGCTTATACCCCTTTACACTCACAGACACTCATAACCTCTCCACTGACACACACACACACATCCACATATAAGTTTGTAGGGTGAATTTGTACTTGCAGAATTACATTTTACTTTGTTGAAAAATTGCAAGAATCCATGTAAGATTCTGTAAATCTACTGTTTAGATTAGAATCAGTCTGACCATTGTGGTACAGACAGTCTCACCGGGAGGCTCACACCTTCAAAACATTATCTGGGCCGACATGACACAAATTGTTAAAGTTCACTTGAGGATGTGACTTTTTTTTAAAGTTTTGCGATTTACATATGAAAGAACTAAAACTAACATGGTCATTCTAACAGATGAGAGACTTAACAAACAATCCAGGTCTTTTTCAATATATAATTTCAGTTGCATCACACTGTAAACTTTTGCTATAAATTCTGTGTCTTACAATCTTATTGTCCACAACCACCTGATGAAGGAGCGGCGCTCCAAAAGCTAGTGCTTCCAATTAAACCTGTTGGACAATAACCTGGTGTTGTGTGATTTTTAAATATGTTTCCATGAGATCACCTCTCTTTCTTCTAAACACCAGTGTGTAGGGTCCCAGCCTGCTTAACTCATTTAAGAAGATCACTCTATACCATGAGTTATCCCAGTGAACTTCTAGCGTATAGCAGTTAGAGGCAAAAATAATGGACAATGACCAGTGAGGAAAAAAAAACGAAAAGATGAAAACTTGGGACAAGGTCATGTGATCTGAAACTGAGTTGAATAATATTGAATGTATAAAACTGCAAAAATACCTAGTTGAAGGATATATATTGTGTGTGGTGAATTTTTTTGGTACTTTCAGAGTTACATTGCACTTTGCTCAAAAACCACATAGATTCATGTCAAACTCTGAGCTCAAAAACTGCATGAATTTATGTAAAACTCTGTTATTTCACTTTTTAGATTGGAATCAATCTAAACATCATGGCATAGACAGAGAACACAGGGGGCTAACACCTTCAACATATTGTCTAGCTACCACCATTGCTAACAGCTAACCCGAGAATGCAACTTTAAAAAAAAGGGTTTTGTGATTTACACATGAAAGAAGTGAAACTATCACTGTATTCTAACAGATGAAAGGCTTAACAGACAATCAATTCTTCAATGTATAATTTCAGTTACATCACACTGCAAATTTTTGCTATAAATTCTGTGTTACGATCGAGCCCTCCACAATCACCTGATGAAGGAGCGTCGCTCCAAAAGCTAGTGTGCTTCCAATTAAACCTGTTGGACTATAACCTGGTGTTGTGTGATTTTTAACTTTGTACACCCCAGTCCAACACCGGCATCTCTGAATCATAGTTGAAGGATAATACACTGTTGTCTGTGAGAACACTGGAGGAGCCTGAGAATGGTGTGGTAAGAGGTTGGTGGATAATTAAAATGACAGGCCATCACAAGCTCAGGGTCGTACTGGCAGAGTGAATAGAAATGTTCTGCTCAGTGGCTCCGCAGCCTTTGTATAATCCCTTCTAAGTAGAGGCGAGCTTACTTCACCAAATTGAAAAAACAATTATGGTAAATCTCACTGAAAGGAGCAGGTCTTTGAAGAGAAAGTGAGGGCTGCAGATGCTGGAGATCAGAGCTGAAAATGTGTTGCTGGAAAAGCGCAGCAGGTCAGGCAGCATCCAAGGAACAGGAGAATCAACGTTTCGGGGATAAGCCCTTCTTCAGGAATCATGGGTCTTTGAAGGCAAGTTTGGTGAAAAGGGGCAGGTGTTGCATCTCGTACAGGGAAGGGTAATGTAGGAGAGGGTTAGGGAGTTGCAGTGGGAACAATGAATTAGATGAGCAAGGGAAGGTGCCTTTCGTGGTAGCTTTGTGCTGAAGGTGGCCAACATGGCCAAGGATGAGCTGTGAACAGAGAGGCAGGCGGGATTGAAGGTGAGGATTGGGGAACTCTTTCGAGGCAGGACAGGAACAGGAGAAGTGCAGGAAATGGACCTGGCATGGTTGAGGGTCCTGTCAGCCACATTGAGCAGTGAAATTCCCAGTGGGAGGAAAGAAGGAGAACGCAGAAGTGCTGACATGGAAGCTTACATTGATAGATCAGAAACAATGGAGTCAGAGAAGCTAGAAGAATGGAATGGAGTCTTGAAAGGAAGGAAGGTGCGAGGAAATGTAAACCGGGCAACTATAGGAGTGACTATGAGCCTGTGCAAGAAATAGGGGAGGAGAGTGAGAAAGGCAAGTTGCAGATGAACTATTTGAAGGTGAGAGAGGGGAGGAAATTGGAACAGGGGAGTTGATGGAATTTTCCAGTTCAGGGTGAGAGTGGAAACAGCAGTCATCAGGGTACTGGGAAAAGAAGTGAAGGAAGGGGCCTGGGTAGGACTGGAATCAGAAAAAAAAACCTTCACATATTTGAAGGTTGTTATAGAGTCCAAAGCAAAACAAACTGGAGTACTGGAGAGAATGCATCATACATTTCTCAGTAAGCTAGCAGTAATTGGGCTTGTTTGGTTACAGATAAAACCTTGTCAACAATTGCAGGATGAAAATGCCATTAGAATCTACAAGTATCTTTATGACAAAAGCAAAGGATAGTTTCACAATCACTAAGTATAGTTTCTGTTAGTTGAATTTCAATCTCATCAGCTGCCATTGGGACATTTGAACCCATGCTTCTACAGCATTGCTCTGGGTCTCCATGTCATTGACATTACCATTCCACCACTGCCCCTGTGCTTGCTTTCCAGACTGTCCCCTGTTGGAGCACATTGGCAAAAGCTCATTCTACCCCAGCATCCCCAGAAAAGGATGGGTTTGTATAATTTGTCATTCTTATTTGGCTCAGTTGACCATCAGAATATGATGATACATTGAAGAGTCGTGTTCCAATCTGCAGCATTGCTGATGCTCTGTTTAAAGACAGGCCACTCATTAACCGATTAGGACATCTGCTAAGAGTCACTTACATTGATTCACCACCTTTGTCGTGCATGCACTTGGCTGCCACAATCAAAGACCCTTTGGTTTAAAACGAGAAGTCTCCGCAGGCCTGTTCAAATATCAGTTAATCAGCAAACACAGTGGGTGTTTATTTACAGATTCCTTTGTGTGCTGGCCTCTTGCCCTTTTGGTCCTTGTTTTGGAGTGGATGGTGATGTCAGTAAGGCCCTGGCATTGTATGAGAGTGACAGGTTTAAGAGTGTTGGATTGTCAGGAGTTTAGTGGGGAGGGTGAAGCTGAAAGTGTGTTTGAGCAGTCAGATTTTCTTTTAAAAATTTACTTACTAGTTAGGGAATCGGGAAAAAAAATATAGCCATGGAAACTCTAATGGGCACTCTGGGGCCTTTTGGAGCTCTATTCTCTGTCTTCAGCATGATATACAGCTCCCATCTGTCCAAACATAGCCTGAAGCCTTCATCCATTTTCATGATCTGAATCTTAATGCTCTGCTTTAATCCACTGAAACGCTGAACTTTGTTTTGAAGACTGAAGCACTCCAATATGGTTGCTGCCACACTGCAACTTCAAAAGGCCAGTGCTTCTTGCTTAGGCATCAAAGGCCATAACTTAAACCATCAACAACAACAAAAAAGGACACATATAAATCTGCATCTTCATGATAAAGCTGATGTACAAATCTCTCTACACCAAAAGTGGTCAGTCATTGTTCATTGTCTTCATAAATTAAGGGTGCAACACCAATAATACATAATATCACAGTTAGAACAGATAGTTTCTTCTTACCAACACTGGGAAATGGAGTAGGCCATTCAGCCCCTCAGGACTACATTGCCATTCAATTAAGCTATGCCTCAGTTCCATTGATGACCCATTTAGTGAAAGAAATCCTTACTAAACTGCATCTTGATATGTTCTTGATGCAGAAACTAAGAACATAAGAAAAGGAGCAGGAGTAGGCCGTCTGGCCCTTCGAGCCTGCTCCGCCGTTCAATAAGATCATGGCTGATCTCTTCGTGGACTCAGCTCCACTTACCCGCCCTTGCACCATAACCCTTAATTCCTTTACTGTTCAAAAATCTATCTTTGCCTTAAAACCATTCAATGAGGGAGCCTCAACTGCTTCACTGGGCAGGGAATTCCACAGATTCACAACCCTTTGGGTGAAGGAGTTCCTCCTCAGCTCAGTCCTAAACCTGCTCCCCCTTATTTTGAAGCTATGCCCCCTGGTTCTAGTTTCACCCACCAGTGGAAACAATCTCCCTGCTTCTATTTTATTTATTCTCTTCATAATTTTATATGTTTCCATAAGATCTCCTCTCATTCTTCTAAATTCCAATGAGTATAGTCCCAGACTACTCATTCTCTCCTCATAAGCCTATCCTCTCAACTCCAGAATCAACCAAGTGAACCTCCTCTGCACCCCCTCCACTGCCAGCACATCCTTTGTCAAGAAAGGACAACCTTTGGAGAACAGACAGCTATCTAATTTGCATATCCTTAGTGTGAGAAAAAGGTCTCTTAATTTCACTTTTGAAGATATGGTCCTATTTTCTTAATTGCTACCATTCTGATACTTGTTAGATAGCACAATGCAACCAAGGGTCTCTTGCACCATCTCCCTGGTCCTCCTTCACTGCCTGCTGTTCTCCTATTTGTTCCCCACCTTCCCTCTCTGTAACTGCAGGTTCCTGGAGTACCTGTGATCGCTCTTGACACATAGAGAATATTTTTGACGATATGTGCATGGATGGGAAGTGATGCTTTGCCAGAGTTTTGGGGAGAGAGGAGAATGTAGGCCTAATTAGATGTTTTTTTTCAAAGGGCCAGCATGGGTACAATAGGCTGAGAAGACTTCTTCAAATGCAAGTGCTCCCTATGATTCAGAGTCTGCGTCCTGTTGTGCGTGAACATCCTTAATTGAAAGTGTAGTCAGCAAAAATATAGCTAATGATTCTCAGCAAACTTCCCTACGAATAATGCTTCATACGTTTAGACGCAATATCATCAAATAGCAGTTACAGGGCAGGTGATGACCTAGTGGTCTTATAACGGGACTATTAATTCTAGATACACAGGTAATGTTCTGAGGGACCTGGGTTCAAATCCTGCCATGGCACATGGTTGGAATTTGAATTCTAAAATTAAAAACTCTAGAGTGAACAGTCTGATGAACCTATCTGGTTCATGAATGTTCTTTAGAGAAGGAAACTGCCACCCTTACCTGGTCTGGCCTACTTGTGACCCCAGACCCACAGCAATGTGGATGACTCTTAGAGTCATAGAGTCATAGAGATGTACAGCACAGAAACAGACCCTTCGGTCCAACCCGTCCATGCCGATCAGATATCCCACCCAATCTAGTCCCACCTGCCAGCACCCGGCCCATATGCCTCCAAACCCTTCCTGTTCATGTACCCTCCAGATGCCTCTTAAATGTTGCAATTGTACTAGCCTCCACCACTTCCTCTGGCAGCTCATTCCATACACGTACCACCCAATGCGTGAAAAAGTTGCCCCATAGGTCTCTTTTATATCTTTCCCCTCTCACCCTAAACCTATGCCCTCTAGTTCTGGACTCCCTGACTCCAGGGAAAAGACTTTGCCTATTTATCCTGTCTATGCCCCTCATAATTTTGTAAACCTCTATAAGGTCACCCCTCAGCCTCCGACGCTTTAGTAACTGCCCTCTGGGCAATTAGGGGTGGGCAATAAACATTGGCATATACAGTGCTGCCTGTATCTCATAAATGTATTTAAAAAAAACAAAGTTGATGCCCCCAGTGCCAAACAATTTTCAAAAAATGTTGTGGAGATGTGTAGATCTTGAACTTTGATTGGCCAGTTAGATGGGGATGGGGGGACTGTACAGGACAGGAGATGGCCTACGTTTCCTCACATTTATTTTATTTTCTGCATGGAACGCTGAGGTCTGTCCACGGTAGTGACTTCCAGAATCAGACATCCAAATGTCGGCACATTGATCAGTGGAACCGTGGAGTTCAGGGAGAAGGTGGGAGTGCTTTCATTCGTTTCACCATAGAGTTTTAGTTCTCTCTCCTGTCATCCTCTCTATCTGCCTCATCTCTCAATTGGCTGGGAGACTCTTTAAAAGAGTCATCAAAGTCACTAGCAACAAGGTGTGAGGGAAAGAAGATGGTGGCATAATGATATTGTCTGTGGACTAACAAACCTGTAAATGCCAGGTTAATTCCTGGAGATACAGGTTTGAATCTGACCGCAGTTGATGGTGAAAATTGAACTCAATAAAAATGTGGAATCATGCAACTACCTTCAATTAGCTTCAGAGAATGAAATCTGCTAGCCTTGCCTACATCTGACCCCTGACCCACAGCACTGTGGTTGACTCTTCACTGGATGGGATGGGCAATAAATACAGGCCATGTCAGCAACACTCACATCCTATGAATAAATTAAAGAGAAAAAAATACAGGCAGTGAAAATCCAGATTCAGCGATAGCCATTATTCTATTATCAATTATTTACAATTCCACCACAACTGTACCTCCTGGAAATACCATTCATGGCAAACTTAAACCAAAGACTTAAGAGGATGCTCAGTTTCAACAGAGGGAAATTGAAACAGAAGTTGATGTGTGGCACGGTGGCACAGTGGTTAGCACTGCTGTCTCACAGCGCCAGAGACCCGGGTTCAATTCCCGCTCAGGCGACTGTGTGGAGTTTGCACGTTCTCCCCGTGTCTGCGTGGGTTTCCTCTGGGTGCTCCGGTTTCCTTCCACAGTCCAAAGATGTGCAGGTTAGGTGAATTGGCCATGCTAAATGTCGGTGTGGACTTGTTGGGCCGAAGGGTCTGTTTCCACACTGTAATGTAATCTAATCTAATCTTGATTAGAGACAGTCTGATTTTGTGAAAGGTGGGCAGTGTCAAAGATGGTTCTGAAGTGGTGGGTAAAAATAAATCAATCAAACATATTCCGGAAGGATAACGTTCTGCCCAACAGATTGCTTGCTCCAAGTTTGTCACAGCAATAGGCAACAGGAGCTCTGTCTTTCTCCTAATTGTCTCTTGTCGTGGGACTGTCTCACTGAGGCCAGTTAGCAGCACATTGTAGGTTCAGGTCTTGCCCCACATACAAAATAAAGCTCTTAAGGCAGTACAGAGGAGGAATTGCTGGATGTCTTGAAACGCATAAAAGTGCATAAATCCCCAGGACCTGGTCAGGTGTACCCTGGAACTCTGTGAAGCTGGGAAGTGATTGCTGGGCCTCTTGCTGAGATACTTGTATCATTGATAAGTCACAGGTGAGGTGCTGGAAGACTGGAGGTTGGCTAACATGGTGCCACTGTTAAGAAAAGTGGTAAGGACAAGCCAGGGAACTATAGACCAGTGAGCCTGACATCGGTGGTGTGCAAATTGTTGGAGGGAATCCTGAGGGACAGGATGTACATGTATTTGGAAAGGCAAGGACTGATTAGGGATAGTCAATGTGGCTTTGTGCGTGGGAAGTCATGTCTCACAACTTGATTGAGATTTTTGAAGAAGTAATAAAGAGAATTGATGAGGACAAAGTGGTAGATGTGATCTATATGGTCTTCAGCAAGGCGTTTGACAATGTTCCCCATGGGAGACTGGTTAGCAAGGTTAGATCTCATGAAATACAGAGAGAACTCACAATTTGGATACAGAACTGGCTCAAAGGTTGAAGACAGAGGGTGGTGGTGGAGGGTTGTTTTTCAGACTGGAGGCCTGTGACCAATGGGGTGCCATAAGGATCCGTGTTCGGCCCACTATTTTTCATCATTTATATACATGATTTGGTTGTGAGCATTAACAGGTATAATTAGTAAGTTTGCAGATGACACCAAAATTGGAGGTACAAAGAACAAAGAAAATGTACAGCCCAGGAACAGGCCCTTCAAGCCTGAGCCGATCCAAATCTACTGTCTAAACCTGTCGGTCAATTCCTAAGCATCTGTATCCCTCTGCTCCCCACCTACTCATGCATCTGTCCAGACGCATCTTAAATGAATCTACCATGCCTTCCTCTACCACTTCTGGCAACGCGTTCCAGACACCCACCACCCTCTGTGTAAAGTACTTGCCGCGTATATCCCCCTTAAACTTTTCACCTCTCACCTTGAAAGCGTGACCTCTCATTATTGAATCCTTCACCCTGGGAAAATGCTTATCTCTATCTACCCTGTCTGCCCTTCATGATTTTGTAAACCTCAATCTCATTTTTCTAATGAAAACAAACCTAACCTACTCAACCTCTCTTCGTAGCTAGCACCTTCCATACCAGGCAACATCCTCGTACACCTTCTCTGCACCCTCTCCAAAGCGTCCACATCCTTTTGGTAATGTGGCGACCAGAACTGTACACAGTATTCTAAATGCGGCCAAACCAATGTTTTGTAAAATTTTAACATGACCTGTCAGCTCTTATACTCAATACCCCGTTCGATGAAGGCAAGCATACTATGTGCCTTCTTGACCACTCTATCCACCTATGCAGCAATCTTCAGGGTACAATGTACCTGTACTCCCAGGTTAGATTAGATTATTTACAATGTGGAAACAGGCCCTTCGGCCCAACAAGTCTACACCGAACCTCCGAAGAGCAACCCACCCAGACCCATTCCCCCACATTTACCCCTACCCCTAACACTACGGGCAATTTAGCAAGGCCAATTCACCTAACCTGCACATTTTTGGACTGTGGGAGGAAACCGGAGCACCTGGAGGAAACCCACGCAGACACTGGGAGAATGTGCAAACTCCACACAGTCAGTTGCCTGACGCTGGAATTGAACCCGGGTCTCTGGCACTGTGAGGCAGCAGTGCTAACCACTGTGCGTTCGTGCCGCCCACAATCTCTCTGCTCATCAACCCTTCTCAAGGCTCTTCTGTTCATTGCATAATTTGCTCTAGAATTAGACATGCCTAAATGCATCCATCTCACATTTGTCAGGATTGAACTCCATCTGCCACTTTTCCGCCCAACTCTCCAGTCTATCTATATTCTCCTGTATTCTTCGACGGTCCCTTATTCTTTCTGCTACTCCATCAATCTTCGTGTCATCTGCAAATTTGCTGATCATACCAACAGTGCCCTCTTCTAGATCATTTATGTATATTACAAACAACAGTGGCCCCAATATTGACTTCTGTGGAACACCACTGGTCACCTTTCTCCATTTTGAGAAACTCCCTTCAACTACTACTCTCTGTTTCCTGTTGCTCAACCAGTTCTTTATCCACCTAGCTAGAATACCCTGCACACCATGTGACTTCACTTTCTCTATTAGGTTACCATGGGGAACCTTATCAAACATCTTATTAAAGTCCATGTATATGACATCAACAGCCCTTCCTTTATCTATCACTTCCTCGAAGAACTCTAATAAGTTGGTAAGGCATGATCTCCCCCGCACAAAATCATGTTGCCTATCACTGATAAGCCCATTCTTTTCTAAATATAAATAGATCCTATAACTCAGTACCTTGTCCAGCAACTTCCCACCACTGACATCAGGCTCACTGGTCCGTAGTTACCCAGAATATCCCAACAACCCTTTTTGTACAGGGGGACAACATGAGCAACCTTCCTCCGGCACCTCACTTGTATTTAAGGATGCCACAAAGGTATCTGTCAGGGCTTCAGCAATTTCCTCTCTCGCCTCCCTCAGCAACCTGGGATAGATCCCATCCGGTCCTGGGGATTTGTCCACCTTAATAACCTCTAACCTACCCAATACATCTTCCCTACTTATGCCAACGTGATCCTGACTAATCAAACGTCTATTTCTAACCTCAAAATTCATCATGTTTCTCTCCTCAGTGAACACTGATACAAAATAATCAGTCAGAATCTCACCCATTCTCTCAGGTTCGGCACACAGCCTTCCTTCCTTACCCTTTAGTAGACCAATCCTTTCTCTAGTTACCTGCTTGCTTCTTATGTAAGAATAAAATGCTTTGGGATTCTCCTTAATTCTGCTCGCTAATACTATTTCATGACCCCTTTTAGCCCGCTTGATTCCTCGTTTAAGACTGGTCCAACTCTTCCGATATTCCTCCAGGTCCCGTTCTGTTCTTAGCTGCCTGGACCTTATGTATGCTTCCCTTTTCCTTTTGGCTAGTCATACAATTTCTCTTGTCATCCACGGTTCACGAATCTTGCCCTTCCTATCCTTTGCCTTCAATGGGACATGCCTTTCCTGCACTGCCGTTAACCTATCTTTGAAAGCCTCCCACATCTCAAATGTGGACTTCCCTTCAAATTGCTGTGTCCAATCCACATTTCCCAGCTCCTGCCTAATTTTGATATAATTGCCCTTGGCCCAGTTTAGTACTCTTCCCTTAGAACCACTCTCATCTTTGGCTATGAGTATTCTAAAACTTACAGAATTGTGGTCACTGTTCCCAAAGAAGTCCCCCACCACAACTTCAACCACCTGTCCTGGCTCATTCTCCAGTACCAGGTCCAATATGGCTCCTTCCCTCGTTGGATTATTGACATACTGCTCTAGAAAACTCTCCTGGACGCTTCTTACAAATTCTGCCCCATTCAGACATCTGACACTAAGTGTATCCCAATCCATGTTGGGAAAATTAAAATCTCCCATCACCACTACCCTATTGCCTCCACATCATTCCATAATCTGTTTACCTATTTGTTCTTCTACTTTATGCTCATTGTTGGGAGGTCTATAATACAGCCCCAACAATGTAACTGCACCCTTCTTATTTCTCAGCTCCACCCATAATGCCTCACTACCCAAGACCGCCATAATGTCCTCCTTTAGCACAGCCGTGATATCATCCCTGACCAGCAATGCAACTCCACCTCCCCTTTTAGTTCCCTCCCTGTCCTGTCTGAAGCGTCTACATCCTGGAACATTTAGTTGCCAATCATCATGCCCTTCCTTCAACCAAATCTCTGTGATTGCAATAACGTCATACTCCCAAGCACCAATCCAAGCCCTAAGTTCATCTGCCTTACACACTACGGTCCTTGCATTAAAGTAGATGCATTTCAGGCCACCTGTTCTTTTGCATTCATCTGCTGTCTGCCTACTCTTCTCCTTATTAATGCTAGCTTCATGATTCTTACAGTCTGCAGTCTCCACCTCGCTGCCTACTTATTTTCTCTTCTGGTTCCCAGTCCCCTGCCACATTAGTTTAAAACCTCTCCAACAGCAGTAGCAAAAATTCCCCCAAGGACATTGGTTCCAGTCTCGTTCAGATGGAGACCGTCCATTTTGTAATAGTCCCACCTTCCCCAGAACCAGTCCCAATGTCCAACGAATCTGAATCCCTCCCTCCTACACCATTTCTCAAGCCACGTGTTCATCCTGCCTATTTTTGCATTTCTATGCTGGCTAGCACGTGGCACTGGTAGTAATCCCGAGATCACTACCTTTGAAGTCCTTCTCTTTAACCTCTCTCCTAGCTCCCTGAATTCTTCTTTCAGGACCTCATCTCATTTTTAATTATATCGTTGGTCCCCATATGCATCAAGACAACTGGCTGTTCACCCTCATCTTTTAGAATGCTCTGCAGCCAATCGGTGACCTCCCTGACCCCAGCACCTGGGAGGCAACATACCATCCGGGAGTCCCGTTTTGAGCCACAGAACCGCCTATCTACTCCCCTCACAATAGAATCCCCTATGACTATGGCCCTACAAGTTTTTTCCCGCCCTTCTGAACAGCAGTGCCTGCTACAGTACCATGATCTTGGTGTAGTGGACAGCAAAGAATGGGATCTTGATCAGAAAATGGCAGATGGAGTTTAATTCAGATAAATGTGAGGTGCTGCATTTTGGGAAAGCAAATCTTAACAGGGCTTACACACTTAATGGTAAGGTCCTAGAGAGTGTTGCTAAACAAAGAGACCTTGGAGTGCAGGTTCATAGCTCCTTGAAAGGAGAGCCGCAGGTAGATAGGATAGTGAAGAATACATTTGGTATGCTTTCCTTTATTGGTCAGAGTATTGAGTATAGGAGTTGGGAGGTCATGTTGAGGCTGTACAGGACATTGGTTCGGCCGCTGTTGGAATATTGCGTGCAGTTCTGGTCTCCTTCTTATCGGAAGGATGTTGTGAAACTTGAAAGGATTCAGAAAAGATTTACAATAATGTTGCCAGGGTTGGAGGGTTTGAGCTAGAGGAAGAGGCTGAATAGGCTGGGGCTATTTTCCCTGGAGCATCAGAGGCTGACGGGTGACCTTATAGAGGTTTATAAAATCATGAGGGGCCTTGGTAGGGTAAATAGACAAGGTCTTTTCCCTGGGGTCGGGGAGTTCAGAACTAGAGGGCAAAGGTTTAGGGTGAGAGGGGAAAGATATAAAGGAGACTTAAGGGGCAACTTTTTCACGCAGAGGGTGGTGCATGTGTGGAATGGGCTGCCAGAGGAAGTGGTGGAGGCTGGTACAGTTGCAACATTTAAGAGGCATTTGGATGGGAATATGAATAGGAAAGGTTTGGAGGGATATGGCCGGGTGCTGGCAGGTGGGACTAGTTTGAGTTGGGATATCTGGTCGGAATGGACGAGTTGGACCGAAGGGTCTGTTTCTGTGCTGTATCTCTATGACTCTATGACTCAATGACTAGCATCTTGCTAATGTTATATCTCGCACTCAGACACCTTATCTCATCATTGTCATATTGCTTTTTGTGGGATCTTGCCGTATGCACACTGGCTCTTGCATTCCCTGCCTAGATTGGTGAAGGTGCTTCAAAGTACTTCATTGGACATGAAGCACTTTAGGATATTTTGAGATTATGAATGGTGCTACGTGTCTGAATAACCCTAGCACCTCAGTCAAAGAACTTATTTTCCTACCCTGTATTATCATTTCCACATTTCTCCAAGTTCCTCAGTGTACTCCTTTCTTTCACTCTCATGCATCCCTGTGACAAGTTTATATGCAACCATTTCTATATTGGCAACAATCTTCCACCGCTCTGGAGGCTATCACCACTCTGAGCTTGCAGATCGACATCAGTAAACCTCAGCTTCTTGCAACTTGACAGAGACATCTCCTTTTATAGAGCCCCTTGCCTTGATAATTACTTCAACCCCTCATGTCCACTCATTCTGACTGTACATGACCATGCCAACAAAACCTTGGTTCCTGAGTTCAACAAGAGACAAGTTTCAAACCATGCAACATCACCAGCTGGCAAGCCAGTTTATTTATCCTATGCACATGGCTCATCTCTCCTCCTACAACAGCCTCTCTGCCATTGAAACTCTTCCCCTTTTGTCATTTCCACTGCTCCCTTGCCTTTCCTTCTGGTGTCTTATTTCGGTAAGATGGTGGCAGAGTAGGGCTTCTGAGCCTGGAACTCAAAGCCTCTGTCCCCGTGTCTTTTTGTTTCTTTCCTTCTTTTTCTCTCTCCCCTCGTTTATTTTCTTTTATTGATCTTACTTACGTCTTGGTGCAGGGCTGGGTTGCTGTGAAGGTATTGGCGGTGATGAGTAGGCCCGGCAGAGCTGACTCGCTTAGACCCAGCAGCACTGGCTCACATAGCTCTGGCAGTATGGTTCACATAGGCCCAGCAGCACAAATTCATGCAGGACCGGCAGTGCAGACTCACATAGGCCCAGCAGCGCAGACTCATGTAGGCCCAGCAGTGCAGACTCACGTAGGCCCAGCAGCACAGATCATGTAGGCCCAGCAGCACGGGCTCACATAGGCCTGGCAGCACAGACTCACATTGGCCTAGCAGCACAGACTCACGTAGGCCCGGCAGCACAGACACACGTAGGCCTGGCAGCACAGACTCACGTAGGCCCGGCAGCACAGACACACGTAGGCCTGGCAGCACAGACACACGTAGGCCCGGCAGCACAGAGTCATGTAGGCCCAGCCGCACGGGCTCATGACAGTGATGTCAGAGGTTAGTTTGGGTTCCTGGTGGCTTCGGTTTTGTTGAGGCGGTCCTAGCACCAATTTAATATCAAGTTCACCTTGCCTTCTTTTGGCGGCTTCGGGTGAGGAAGAAGGTTCCGTTTTGGTGGCAGCTGAAGACGAGATGGGTCCAGGCCTGCTATTCCAAAGGTCTAGGTATTCCATGAGATTTCTGGCATGGTTGTTCTGGTCTGGCCTGAGTCTCCTTGTGGCAGCTTCAGTCAGTCTGTGACTCCATGCAGCATTTTCTTCAGCATCGTCTGATCCATGACTCCATTGGGAGGTTTGTATCCTCATGCCAAGAGCTGGACTAAATGGACTTTGTCTTAGTTTTTTTTTAATTCTTTATCATATTATCACGGAAGGACAGTTATTCTGAACTTTTAATTTCTTTATTTTTCTGGCTTATTGCTATGATTTTGTGCTTTTTAAGGCCTGGACTTCTTATTTCTTTATTTTTCTAACTTTTTCTCTCAGAATTTGTACTCAAGAATCTGTACCTTGGTACCTTTCTACTGATGATGGCACTGTAAGATGACTTGTAAACTTTTCACCATACTCACATGACTACATGTGACAATGAAGTCAATTCAATTAACGCTAATTCAATTCTATAATGTGTCATTCATTAACGCAAATTGGTTGTAACACAATTGAGTGAATAGGGAACATTTCTAAAATGTGAACTTTTAAAGTGTGTGTTGGCTTTAATGCGATTACATCGCCTACACCTTTGGTGTATTTGTATTGTGTGATTTTTGTAGAATGCAGAGTCACACAGGAATACAACCATCACATTCTGTAACCAAAGACTGTATTAGCAAAACTCTTTCACACCAAATCAAACCTGCTCATCATATTGTACTCACTGACCTGTTCTGAAATCCCATCTGCCAACATTTGTTTGAAATCCTCCCTCTCATCTTCAAATCTGTCTTTCAACTCACTCATGCTACTGGTGCAATACCTCCAGTTTGATGTGATCAGACACATTTAGACCCTGACATCCAGGGTATGATTTCAACAAGTTCAGCTGACTCAGAACTTGGATGTATTCTGACCTGTTAAGGATGATGGTGACAAGCAGTTGAAATGGGCCTAGATTAGAGTGGTGCTGGAAAAGCACAGCAGGTCAGGCAGCATCCGAGGAGCAGGAAAATTGACATTTTGGGCAAAAGCTCTTCGTAAGGAATAGAGTTGAAATGGGCCGACAAGTGGCAGATGCAATTTAATGCAGAGAAAGGTGAAGTGATTCACCTCTGGTTGGAACAGTGAGTGAGGAGAGGTAACATAAAATAAAGGATGTAATTCTATAGAAGTAAGGGACCAGAGACACTTTGGTGCATGTGCACAGCTCCTTGAATTTGGCAGTTTGTGAAAGTGCTTTGGCTAATCTTTATAAATAAAGACATCGAGGGCAAAAGCAAGAAAGTAATGAGGAGTCATTAAAATAGTTGGTTGGATCTCACCTGGAAAATAATGTCCAGCTCACATTACCAAGAGGTTCCAACATTTAGGAAAATATGGAAGCTTCAGAGATGTATAAGTCCAAAATTGAGGGACTTCAGTTATTTGCATTGATTGCAGAAGATAAGATCCTAGACAAGAGAAGGAGAAAGTGAGGACTGCAGATGCTTGAAGACATTTGATTGAGGTGCTCA
The DNA here is from genome assembly GCF_004010195.1 of Chiloscyllium plagiosum. Taxonomy (NCBI): domain Eukaryota; kingdom Metazoa; phylum Chordata; class Chondrichthyes; order Orectolobiformes; family Hemiscylliidae; genus Chiloscyllium; species Chiloscyllium plagiosum. Next base: position 121,690,101 of record NC_057712.1, read on the forward strand.
TAATCATGGGTTGACCATATGAAAAATATGGGGAGGGATGTTCCCATTGATGGAAGGGTCATAAACCAAAGGATACCAAAGTAAGGGGACTGACAAAAGAGGGGAAGGTTACATCAGTAGCAACTTGTTCTTGTGCAACTGGAATACACAGGCTCAGGGTTTGGTGGTGAAAATTCAATCGTAGCTTTCCAAAGGTGATTGTATAATTTCCAGACTTTCTGTGTGCTCTTGGCAGCATTTTTTACTTCACACAGATCTGCAAGTCACAATGCTGCCCCATGTCCCTGTATCTATTATGTTCACGTGCTCCTCAATCAATCTAAAATTCACAAACTATTTATACCTTTAGAGTTGGCAATGCCATCCTGTTCTCTGGTGTAGAGTGATTCCTCAGTTGCCATCTCACATGAACCATATGTATCGATTTGTTTTGCTTCTTTCTAGTTAAACACTGACCTGCAATGTGATTCAGTTTCTCGTCTTTTGCATTTGGACATGTTTTCTTTTATCTGATGCCCTCTGAAATAGTTTGTCCTCTGAGCTTGACCTTTCTGCTGGCTTTTCTGCAAGTATTTCTTCCTTCCTCCTGTTCTGTGTTTGAATTCAGCCTGAAATGTGTCTCAGCAATATGTAAATGCATTCTCTCATTACTACAGTCTGCCTGAAAAGGAAATGTTTGCAGAACTATGGCATGGACACAATGGGTTGAGCAGCCTTGTTCAATGCTATAATCATTCAGTTCTATTCTATTTATTCCATAGGACTGGAAGAAGAAACATTCACATTCATCTTCATGCTACGTACAAACACCATCAGAAATATCCTTTGTGGGATATGCCTTCGTGCAGGTGATGGCTGGTCATAGCGGAAAACCTGACTTATTGACATAGATAAGGAATGAAAAGAGCTTCTCACCACTTGGAGTGCCTTGGGCATCACAGTCTGGGAGATGAAATGCCTCAATGCCATCCCAGATACGAGTGCCCTCAATGCCACAGCATAATGTCAGGTTCATCCTCGATCAACACAAACATAGCTGAACTCAAACAGGGCACTCGGGGTTAGGTACGTTGCCCAACTTCAGCAACCCAGGCAGGAGAAAGGCAAAGCTTCCATCCGAGGATGATCCAATCTGATCATTGCCCAGTGACTGATGGTGGAGATTGGCTTTCTGTGAGGATCTTGTACCAAGGGCATCTGTCACTGGTGAAATCATCTACTACCGCTCTCAGTCCAGGCTCCCATGTGAAAGAAGGTAACTTGTGACACAGAGTGCATCCAGAGTCAGCTGACATATTTTACGCTAACTAGATAAAAGAACAAGAGAAGTTTCAGAATGAAATAAGAAAGAATTACCTGTAATCACCAATGAGTAAAGCAAGATATGAATTAAAGGGGAGTGAACTCTTCCCTCCTGTTACAAAAGAACTTGTTTATTTTGTTTTATTTATCCTCTAGGCAGACATTGTTGGCAAGCCTGACAACATTCATTGTCCACCCCTAAAACATCCTTCACATGATGGCGGTGAACTGCTGCCACCATCTGGTTTAGAAACATCAACAGCACAGTGTTGTTTTGGGAGGCTGGTAGCAGGTCTTAACCAAAAGTAGTTTAGCTCAGTTGGCTGGATGGCTAGCTTGTAACACAGAGCACACTAACAGCATGGGTTCACTACCCACCTACTGGCTGATGTTATAGCTTCCTCAATCTCCTCCCCTCACCTAAAGTATGGTGACCCTCAGCTTAAAGTCCTACTAATTATCTGTCTCTCCAATGAGACAGCAGTTTTATGTTCTGGTAAAACAATGGTGACTTTACCTTTACCAATATGACCATAGGATATGACAGTAGAATTGGGCCATTTGGCCCATGGAGTCTGCTCTGCCATTTGATCATGGCTGATATGTTGCTCAACTGCATTCTCCGGCCTTCTTCCATAACCCTTGATCTTTATACTAATCAAGAACCTATCTATCTCTGTCTTTAATAAAGGAACAGCAGATAATATAGCTCCAACCAAGATGTTGTGTGGTTTGGAGGGTTACTTGTGCTATTCCTTTGCATCTGTTGCCCTGGTCTTTCCAGGTAGCAGAGGTTTGGAAAGAGCTGAATCACTGCAGTGCGTCTTGTTGATGTTATACTCTGCTGCATCAATAGAGGATGGAATAAGGTAATGAATAAAGTGTTGGTCAAGCAAGATGCTTTCTCTTGTATGAGATCGAGATTCTTGAATGTTGCTGGAGCTGCACTCGCCCAACATAGATTCTTTCACACTCCTGGTGCAGAGAGTGTAGGCAGACAAAAGGTTCCCCTTGGCTTTTTTGGTCACTGGGGAGGGAGGTGCTGTGGAATGCACTGTTCTCTAAACTGCAGCCAAATGGTAAAGCTGAAGCTGAAATCAAGACAATTTCCAACATAAGGAGAGCAATGTTTCCACAAAGCAAAATATGTGTAGATCATTATTAGCTGGGTGAGTGTAGACTGCTGTGTGGACCGATAATATTGAATTAGTCAGGGAAGAATGATGCCAGCAATTTGCTCTGATTCCCTTTTATAGACTTTTCCAAGATGAATGACTTTAGTGGGAAATAATAAATCGCACTGATCTGCTCTGCTGCTGCCACTGTTATAAAATCATTAGCTCTTCCAGATATTCTTAAACAAACAAGCATGAGATTTTAATGCAAACTAGAAACATCAACAGTCTGATTGACACAAGAATGCTTGGCTCAGATTTCACCCACATATTAACTGTTAATGTGTTGACGGTCTTTGAGAGGCTTCTGGCCTGTAATGTCTGTGAAGCCTGACGATTACCACAGGTATGTTACTCCATTGTTTATTTGGTGTTCTTAAAAAAAAACTTGTTCTTGTCTGTGTGGCTGGCAGTATTTCTTTTACTTCACACAGTTCGACCAAGTCATGATTTGGAGATGCCAGTGTTGGACTGGGGTGTACAAAGTTAAAAATCACACAACACCAGGTTATAGTCCAGCAGGTTTATTTGGAAGCACTAGCTTTCACAGTGTGTACACACACACACACACACACAATCCTACTCACGCACACATTCTCCTACAGACACACACAATCATGTAGACCCTCTCTCATACGCTCACACATACACTCCCGCACACACCCTCTCACAGACTTATACCTCTTTACCCTCACACACATACACAGACTCTCTCACAGACACTCATAACCTCCCCCAACACACACACCCACATGCACACATATACATATAAGTTTGTGGGGTGAATTTGTACTTGCAGAATTACATTTTACTTTGCTCAAAAACTACATGAATCCATGTAAGATTCTGTTTTTTAGATTAGAATCAGTCTGACCATTGTGGCACAGACAACCTCACACAGGGCAGCTTGCACCTTCAATACATTATCTGGGCTGACATGACACCAATTATTAAAGTTCACGTGAGAATTCTAACTTTTTAAAAAAGTTTTGCGATTTACATATGAAAGAACTGAAACCAACATGGTCAGTCTAAAAGATGAGAGACTTAACAAACAATTCAGGTCTTTTTCAATAATTAATTTCAGTTACATCACACTGTAAACTTTTGCTATAAATTCTGTGTCTTACAATTGTGTACTCCACAACCACCTGATGAAGGGGCAGCGCTATGAAAGTTAGTGCTTCCAAATAAACATGTTGGACTAAAATCTGTGTGATTTTTAACTTTCTGCAAATTCATGGTGCTGCACAATGTACCTGTATGTATCTAGCCCTTCATGTTCGTTTGCTCCTCTCTTTCTGCAGTCATCTATCTAACAGTCACAAACCATTTGCAGTAGAACTTCGATTATCCAAAGAAGATGGGCGGGAACTGTTTTGTTTGGGTAATTGATCGTTTGAATAATTGATCTGATCATAAACAAGTGATAATTTATGAGTGCCGATTAGCGAACATTTCTTGGTTATCCGGCAATGCACACTATCGGTATGGCATGGTGGTTCAGTGGTTAGCACTGTTGCCTCACAGCGCTATGGACCCAAGTTCGATGCCAGACTCGGATGACTGTCTGTGTGGAGTTTGCACATTCTCCCTGCATATGTGTGGGTTTCCTCCCATAATCCAAAGGTGTGCAGTTTAGGCGAATTGGCCATACCCAAATTGTCCCTAGAGTTCAGAGATATGTAGGTTACATGCATTAGTCAGGGGTAAATATAGGGGAATGGGTCTGGGTGGGTTATTCTTCGGAGGGTCAGTGTGGACTTGTTGGGCTGAAGGGCCTGTTTCCACACTGTAGGGATTCTATGATAATGTGGTTTAATTAATAAATGAATGCTGAGTTTCCTAATGCTGTCTTTACAGGACCTTGAGATCTTATTCAAACAATCGAGCTTGTACTCTATCACCTTGACAATGCCATCCTGTTCTATAGTGCAGAAAAGTTCCTCAGAATCGTCAGTTGCCGTCTCTCCAGGAACCATATGTCGAAATTTATTTTGCTTCTTTATAGCTAAACTCTTATCTGCAATGTGATTTAGTTTCTCATGTTAAAACTGTGCTTTTTGCATTTGGACATGTTTCCTTTTATATGATGCCCTCCGAAATATTTTGCCTTCTGACCTCGACCTTTCTGCTAGTTTTTCTACAAATATTTCTTCCCTTTTCCATTTCAGTCTGGAAGGTCTCTCAGCATAATGTAAATCCGTATCCATTCTCCCATTACTACAGCCCACCTGAAGACCAATAATCTCAGAACATCTGCACATGCCAATAGCTTTCTTCATAGTACATTTCTGACAGGCTCTCACAGCAAGATCTCTCTTACCTACGACAATCTCTGAGATTATTTCTCTGTAAACCAAATTCAGCTATATTTATCAATGTGGTCTCAATCTCCCACTGAGTTTTGATGTTGAACACATATATTCATAAGTAAAATCAAGATGGTGTTTAAACTGTATCTTCAACACCTTCAAAATCTCTGCAATCTGCCTTTTCTGCTCTCCTATGAGATCTATGTTACAATACAGCTGATGGCATTATTTCTCAGCACAGATAGCTGGGTTGCTACTCTTGTTTTCTAAGGCTTTTTAAAATTAGTTCGATAGCTATTGCTGGTTTGGACACTGAGAATGGAAAAAATCCAATCAGTCGGGAATTGAAAATGCACCCCCCCCCACCACCATGTTAACTCAGTGATTCAATGTTGCTGTCTGTTTTTTTTTCATTTCCTTGCTGTTTTCTTTCAATATTTAACTCTTTGATTGTACTAAAAATCCACACAGTTTCATATTTTTTAGCTGCAGCATTCCTGACACCATGTTTCAGTTAATTCAGTGTCTCTTGTCAGCCAACATTCCTATATCATACCATCCATATCTCTCATCCTCACAGGAACATGCTTTTAAATGACTCACCTGTCAGATGTGGATTCACCCAGAAACAGCAGCTCCCAATCTAACTTTTCCTAATACTGCTGTAATTCGCCTTCTCCCATTTAGCACTTTCACTTAAGGGCCAGTCTTATCCTTATTCATAACTATCTTAAAATGTATGGAATTATGATCACTGTTCCCAAAGTGCTTCCCCACTGAGACTTCGATCACTTGCCAGACTCATTCCCCAATGCAGGATCCAGTATGACTCTTTCCCTAGTTGGACTGTCTAGATATTGTTTCAAGAAACTCTTCTGGATGCACCTAACAAATTCTGCCCCATCTGAAACCCTGGCATGAGGTGAGTCTCAGTCAATATTAGGGAAGTTAAAATTACCCACAATAGCCCTGTTGTTTTTACAACTTTCCATGATCTGCCCACGCACCTGTTTTTCTATCTCCTGCTGGCTATTGGGCGGCCTATAGTATAATCCCGTCAAGCCCACATTCAAGTATGTTTCAAATGTTGTGAGGGTTTCTGCCTTTGCTTCAGATCCCCACCTTCCTCTGAGTGAAAAGATTTCCTTCCAAATTCCTATGAATCTCTTACATAAATCTGTGTTAACCTGTTACAGTCCTGTTAGCCGAGGGGAATAGGACTTTCTAATCTATTATCTCTAGACCTCTCCTGTATGTCCTCGGCAGAGTGGGAGGGAGAGTTGAAATGGATGGTGTGGTTGATTGGTGCGAGTGTCCAGGAGATGTTCCCTAAAGTGCTCTGCTAGGAGGCGTCCAGTCTCCCCAATGTAGAGGAGACCGCATCGGGAGCAACGGATACAATAAATGATATTGGTGGATGTGCAGGTGAAACTTTGATGGATGTGGAAGGCCCCTTTAGGGTCTTGGATGGAGGTGAGGGAGGAGGTGTGGGTGCAGGTTTTGCAATTTCTGCGGTGGCAGGGGAAGGTACCAGGATGGGTTGTTGGGGGGTGTGGACCTGACCAGGTAGTCACGGAGGGAACGGTCTTTGCGGAAGGTGGAAAGGAGTGGGGAGGGAAATATATCCCTGGTGGTGGGGTCTGTTTGGAGGTGGCGGAAATGTCGGCGGATGATTTGGTTTATGCGAAGGTTGGTAGGGTGGAAGGTGAGCACCAGGGGCGTTCTGTCCTTGTTGCGGTTGGGGGGGTTGGGTCTGAGGGCGGAGGTGCGGGATGTGGACGAGATGCATTGGGGGGCATCTTTAACCACGTGGGAAGGGAAATTGCGGTCTCTAGAGAAGGTGGCCATCTGGTGTGTTCTGTGGTGGAACTGGTCCTCCTGGGAGCAGATACGGCGGAGGTGGAGGAATTGGGAATACGGGATGGCATTTTTGCAAGAGGTAGGGTGGGAAGAGGTGTAATCCAGGTAGCTGTGGGAGTCGGTGGGTTTGTAAAAAATGTCAGTGTCAAGTAGGTCGTCATTAATGGAGATAGAGAGGTCCAGGAAGGGGAGGGAGGTGTCAGAGATGGTCCAGGTAAATTTAAGGTCAGGATGGAATGTGTTGGTGAAGTTGATGAATTGCTCAGCGTCCTCATGGGAGCACGAGGTGCCGCCAATGCAGTCATCAATGTAGCGGAGGAAGAGGTGGGGAGTGGTGCCGGTATAACTACGAAAGATGGACTGTTCTACGTAGCCAACAAAGAGACAGGCATAGCTGGGGCCCATACGGGTGCCCATGGCTACCCCTTTGGGCTGGAGGAAATGGGAGGATTCGAAGGAGAAATTGTTAAGGGTGAGGATCAGTTCGGCCAAACGAGTGAGAGTGTCGATGGAAGGGTACTGTTGGGGACGTCGGGAGAGGAAGGAATGGAAGGCTTGGAGGCCCTGGTCATGCCAGATGGAGGTGTAGAGGGACTGGGTTTCCATGGTGAAGATGAGACCTCGAGGGCCGGGGAAACAGAAGTCTTGGAGGAGGTGAGGGCATGGGTGGTGTCTTGAACGTATGTGGGGAATTCCTGGACTAGGGGGGAATAGGACAGTATCGAGGTAGGTGGGGCAGGAGCAGGCTGAGACAATGCACCTTTATCTATTTTTCCAACAATCTCGAATGATCTGAGACCATGAACTCCACAAATCCTCAAAATAAAACCGAAAGAACTGTGGATGCTGTAAATCTGAAACAAAGACAGAGGTTGCTGGAAAAACTCAGCAGGTCTGGCAGCATCTGTGGAGAGAAATCAAGAGTCAACGTTAACTTTGCACGGAGGCTGCCAGATCTGCTGAGGTTTTCCAGCAACCTCTGTTTTTGTGTCCACAATTTCCCCTGTTCCTTTATATTTTGCAGATCCAACCTTTTATTATGTATTCCTTCTCCTTGTTAGCCTTCTTTAAACATATTTCCTCACATGTAGTGTTAGCTCCTGTACAGACACTGGGTAAAATGTTGGCAATTCGCTCACTCCTCATACTATTAAAGTCTCTTTATGCTTTGGTGCCAGTTACTACACATGTAAAGTTCACACTATGAGCTGTTAAATGGTTACATTGCATTATTTGGCAAATGCTCAGTCGCTGTTATTCGTATTTGAAAACAGAAAGAGGGGAAGAAAAGACATTTCAGGGGTGCTTTTTAAGAGAAAATATTGTTCATATTCTACTAAAATTATGTAGATATTAGATAAAATTCATGGCCAGTGATTTACATTTAGCATGGCCAATTCACCTAACCTGCACATCTTTGGACTATGGGAGGTAACCCACGCAGACACAGGGAGAATGTGTAAACTCCACACAGACAGTCACCCAAAGCTGGAATTGAACCCGGGTCCCTGGTGTTGTCAGACAGCAGCGCTAATCACTGTGCTTCCCCATGAGCCACTGTGCTGCCCCAAATCTTCGAAACAGGAGCTTTTTGTAGTGGTGGTGTCAATGGGGTATGTGAGGTACAGACATCTCTTTGAGGCTGGAGAAGAAATGGGAATAGGAGAATTCAGACACTGTGCTCCACATGAGAAAGCTGAGATGTAGGTGCGATGGAGAATGAGGCTCTGCTGAGAAAGCTTGAGGAGTTAGGGATCCAACTCAAAACACTAACTCTTCAAGGTATCTCCAGGTTAATCCAAAACTAAGGTTTCAAATGCAAAACTTATGTGAGGGCAAGTTCATTTCTTTTTCTCCTTTCATCTGAACATCACTGGCAAGTCCAGCATGTGTTGCCATTCCTCATTCCCCCCAACTGAGCAGCTTGTTTAGTCATTATGGAAGGCAGTTTAGAGTCAATGATATGATTATAGATATTCAGTCTCATAAAGACCACATCAGATAAAGATAACAGATTAAAATTGAACGAACTGTGGAAGCTGTGAAAATGAGAAACAAAAACAGATGTTGCTGGAAAAACTCAGCAGGTCTGGCAGCATCTGTGAAGAGAAATCAGAGTTAATGTTTCAGGTCTGCCCTTCCTCAGAACTTCCTCAGGATAACAGATTGCTTTCCCAAAAGATCATCAATGCATCAGATTTTAAAAATCCTTATACAACACTTGGCAATGGGCATTAGACCAACATTAAAATAAAATGCTGTATTAACTTCAGGCTTATCTATCATGGTGAGATTTGATCCCATGCACTCCAGGCTTTCACGTAGACCTCTAGTTTATGAATTCAGTGTCATTACCACTACACCGCCACCTCCACAATGTTACTTTATTGCTGGAAAATTAGATTGAAAGCTATCGTAGGAATTGAGAAGCAGTGACCACTGAAGTAAATTTTCCATAATTTCCATCGCATTGACACTCCAGCGAGAAAGAAAACTCAGTGTGAGAAAATCAAGTGAATACAAACACAGTTTGTCCAATCTCTCTCCATAGGACAGCTCTGCCATCCTACTCTCTCTCTCTGGCAAGATCTTCCCTGAGATGAGGAGACTAAAACTACACGCAGTTATCTTGGCGTAATCTAACAAATTGAAGCAAAGCTCACTACCCCTGAACTCAAATCCTCTTGCAATAAAAAAAACTAACATTTCACTTGCCTTCCTGCACCTGCATGTTAACCTTCAGTGACTTATCAACAAGGACATCCAGGTCCCTTTATATATTTACATTTTACAACCTCTTACCATTTAAGAAATGCTCTGCACCATCTGATTCTCCAACCAAAGTGGATTGTCTCACATTTTTCCACATTATATTCTGTCTGTCATGTTTTTACTCTAACACTACCCTCACACTGCCTGTTCAACTCCCCCTGAAGCCACTTTATGCCTTTGTCACAACACACCTTCTCACTTAGCTTTGCATCATTCACAAGTTTGGAAGTGTAGTTTTACTTGGTATTACTGAGGCAGAGGTACTGATCCTCATGGACCACATCAGTCACTGTGGGAATGACGCACTTATATCACGTCTCTGTTTAATGCCTTTAGCCAATCATTAATCCATGCCAGAACATTACCTCCTATCCCATGTAACGTAATCTTTCGAATCCACGTTCTGTGGAGGATTTTATCAAGAACTTTCTGACAATCTAAGTACACCAATTCTATCGGCTCTCCTTTTTCAATCATCAATGCTTCAGCTATCTCCGAAGCTCCCACCTTCAACAGTCTGGGAAATAAACTATCAGGTCCTGAGAATTTATTTGCTTTCAGCTAAATTAATGTCTCCAGGACAATCTACTTAATAGCGTTAATTTAGTTCAATGTCTCACATTCCCTAGTTACTTGGATTTCAGAGCTCTGGGAGATTTCCTCAGTGAAAACAGACCTGATGTGCAATCCCCCTCCAGGAAGGTCTCAGGGCTCTCCACTCCTTCCTGGAACAAAGATCTGACCGTCCCCATTCACTACCGCCCTCTTCTGTCTAGCCGAGCTCGTGCTCAATGGAACAACTTCTCTTTGAGATCCTCTTACTTTATTCAGGTCAGAGGGGTTGCCATGAGTACCCGCATTTGCCCCAGTTATGCCTGCCTCTTTGTGGGGTATGTGGAACATTCCTTGTTCCAGTCCTGTTTCATACCCCACCCACACCTCTTTCCCTGGTACATCGACGATATTATCAGCGTCGCTTCCCTCTCGTGTCTAGAATTGGAAACGTTTATTTATTTGCTTGCAATTTCCACTCCGCTCTTACCTTCACCTGGTCCAATTCTCAATCTTTCCTTCTCTTTCTCAACATCTCTGTTTCCATTTCTGGGGATAGACTGGTCATCAATATTTACTACAAACCCTGCGACTCCCACAGCTACCTGTACTATCCATCCTCACACCGCTGTTTCCTGCAAAGATTCCATTCCATTGTCCCAGTACCATTTTCTCGTGGCTCAGATTGTAGTCCTATGTTTATTATTTCAGAGGTTCAGCTTTTAAATTCTTTTATAACTGTTCAAATTCTTGAGTGCAGTGGAACCTCATTGAGCCACAGAGTCATACAGCATGGAAACAGACCAAGTTTTTCAAACCAAATGATTCCCACTTACCTCTGCTTGGCCCATATTCCTCTAAACCATTCATGTACCTTTCTAAATGTCTTTTAAATGTGCTTATATAGTGCCTTGAGTAAACTTTCCCAAGGAATATTATGAAATTAAGAAACATAGTTTGATATTAGGCCAGGTAAAAGTTTGGTCTAAGACGTAGGTAATATGGAGTGTTTTAACAAGGTGGCAAGGTAAGGGCATTTAGGGAGAGAGCTACCAGGAGCTCCATTTTACTCTCAGGTTTAAGACCGTAAGGGATAGGATCAGAAGTAGGCCATTCAGCCCATCCAGTCTGTTCTGCCATTCAGTGAGATCATGGCTGATCTGATAATCCTCAAGTCCACTTTCCTGCCCCTTCTTTCATGACGTTTGACCCCATTACTGGTTAAAAATCTATCTCAGTCTTGAATATACTTTTCTCAGCCTCAACAACCCACCTTGTTAAAGAAACCCACCTTGGAAAGACCCACCCAGGAAAATTCCTGATGAAGGGCTCCTGCCCGAAGTGTCGATTTTCCATTTGCTTTCCATGATGCTGCCTGACCTGCTGTGATTTTCCAGCACCATTCTGATCTAGACTCTGATCTCCAGCATCTGCAGTCCTCGCTTTTGCCTCCACTTGTACACCCCCATCAAGTAGTAGTTCGGGGAAATTTCCAAACTGTACATGTCACTTTGGTGTCTTCGAGAAGGAAAAATAAACAGCAAAACAGGCAAATATTACAACATAGAATATAGATCATTGCAGCCCAGAAACAGGCCCTTCATACAGAAACCAAAATAGAAAATGCTGGAAAACCTCAGCAGGTCTGGCAGCATCTGCAAGGAGAGAAAATAGCTGACGTTTCGAGTCTAACTGACCCTTTCTCAAACCTGCATATATAGAACACTGCAGCCTAGAAACAGGCCTTTCATATAGAACACTGCAGCCCAGAAACAGACCCTTCATATAGAACACAACAGCCCAGAAACAGGCCCTTCTTATAGAACACTGCAGCCTAGAAACAGGCCCTTCTTATAGAACACTGCAGCCCAGAAACAGGCCTTTCATATAGAACACTGCAGCCCAGAAACAGACCTTTCATATAGAACACTGCAGCCCA
>NC_057712.1:121702511-121704417 GCF_004010195.1 Chiloscyllium plagiosum
TGTGGGAGGAAACCGGAGCACCCGGAGGAAACCCACGCAGACACGGGGAGAACGTGCAAACTCCACACAGTCAGTCGCCTGAGGTGGGAATTGAACCGGATCTCTGGCGCTGTGAGGCAGCAGTGCTAACCACTGTGCCACCGTGCCGCCCACTGAAGAACACTGCAGCCCAGAAACAGGCCCTTCCTATAGAACACTACAGCCCAGAAACAGGCCCTTCATATTGAACACTACAGCCCAGAAACAGGTCCTTCTTATAGAACACTACAGCCCAGATACAGGCCCTTCATATAGAACACTGCAGCCCAGAAACAGGCCCTTCATATAGAACACTGCAGCCCAGAAACACGCCCTTCATATAGAACACTGCAGCCCAGATACACGTCCTTCTTATAGAACACTGCAGCCCAGATGCAGGCCTTTCTTATAGAACACTTCTATATGAAGGCCCAGAAACAGGCCCTTCATATAGAACACTACGGCCCAGACACAGGCCCTTCATATACAACACTACAGCCCAGAAACAGGCCTTTCATATAGAACACTGCAGCCCAGATACACGTCCTTCTTATAGAACACTGCAGCCCAGAAACACGTCCTTCATATAGAACACTACGGCCCAGAAACAGGCCCTTCATATAGAACACTGCAGCCCAGAAACGGGCCTTTCCTATAGAACACTACAGCCCAGAAACAGGTCCTTCTTATAGAACACTACAGCCCAGATACAGGCCCATCAGATAGAACACTGCAGACCAGAAACAGGTCCTTCTTATAGAACACTGCTGCCCAGAAACAGGCCCTTCATATAGAACACTGCAGCCCAGATACACGTCCTTCTTATAGAACACTGCAGCCCAGAAACAGGCCCTTCATATAGAACACTACAGCCCAGAAACAGGCCCTTCATATAGAACACTGCAGCCCAGAAACAGGCCCTTCATATAGAACACTGCAGCCCAGAAACAGGCCTTTCATATAGAACACTGCAGCCTAGAAACAGGCCTTTCTTATAGAACACTGCAGCCCAGAAACAGGCCCTGCATATAGAACACTGCAGCCCAGATACAGGTCCTTCTTATAGAACACGGCAGCCCAGAAACAGGCCTTTCATATAGAACACTGCAGCCCAGATACAGGTCCTTCGTATAGAACACGGCAGCCCAGAAACAGACCCTTCATATAGAACACTGCAGCCAAGATACAGGCCTTTCATATAGAACACTTCAGCCCAGAAACAGGCCCTTCATATAGAACACTGCAGCCCAGAAACAGGCCCTTCATATAGAACACTACAGCCCAGAAACAGGCCCTTCATATAGAACACTACAGCCCAGAAACAGGCCCTTCATATAGAACACTACAGCCCAGAAACAGGCCCTTCATATAGAACACTACAGCCCAGAAACAGGCCCTTCATATAGAACACTACAGCCCAGAAACAGGCCCTTCATATAGAACACTACAGCCCAGAAACAGGCCCTTCATATAGAACACTACAGCCCAGAAACAGGCCCTTCATATAGAACACTACAGCCCAGAAACAGGCCCTTCATATAGAACACTACAGCCCAGAAACAGGCCCTTCATATAGAACACTACAGCCCAGAAACAGGCCCTTCATATAGAACACTACAGCCCAGAAACAGGCCCTTCATATAGAACACTACAGCCCAGAAACAGGCCCTTCATATAGAACACTACAGCCCAGAAACAGGCCCTTCATATAGAACACTACAGCCCAGAAACAGGCCCTTCATATAGAACACTACAGCCCAGAAACAGGCCCTTCATATAGAACACTACAGCCCAGAAACAGGCCCTTCATATAGAACACTACAGCCCAGAAACAGGCCCTTCATATAGAACACTACAGCCCAGAAACAGGCCCTTCATATAGAACACT
>NC_057712.1:121707918-121712666 GCF_004010195.1 Chiloscyllium plagiosum
GCCCTTCATATAGAACACTACAGCCCAGAAACAGGCCCTTCATATAGAACACTGCAGCCCAGAAACAGGCCCTTCATATAGAACACTACAGTCCAGAAACAGGCCCTTCATATAGAACACTGCAGCCCAGAAATAGGCCTTTCATATAGAACACTGCAGCCCAGAAACAGGCCCATTATATAGAACACTGCAGCACAGAAACAGACCCTTCATATAGAACACTGCAGCCCAGAAACAGGCCCTTCATATAGAACACTGCAGCCCAGAAACAGGCCTTTCATATAGAACACTGCAGCCCAGAAACAGGCCTTTCATATAGAAGACTGCAGCCTAGAAACAGGCCTTTCATATAGAACACTGCAGCCCAGAAACAGGGCCATTATATAGAACACTGCAGCCCAGAAACAGACCCTTCATATAGAACACTGCAGCCCAGAAACAGGCATTTCTTATAGAACACAACAGCCCAGAAACAGGCCCATCATATAGAAGACTGCAGCCTAGAAACAGACCCTTCTGATAGAACACTGCAGCCCAGAAACAGGCCCATCATATAGAACACTGCAGCCTAGAAACAGGCCCTTCATATAGAACACTACAGCCCAGAAACAGGCCCTTCATCTAGAACACTACACCCTAGACACTGGCCCATCATATAGAACACTGCAGCCTAGAAACAGGCCCTTCATTTAGAACACGGCAGCCCAGAAACAGGCCTTTCATATAGAACACTGCAGCCCAGAAACAGGCCCATCATATAGAACACTGCAGCCCAGATACAGGTCCTTCTTATAGAACACTGCAGCCCAGAAACAGGCCTTTCATATAGAACACTGCAGCCCAGAAACAGGCCCATCATATAGAACACTGCAGCCCAGATACAGGTCCTTCTTATAGAACACAACAGCTCAGAAACAGGCCCATCATTTAGAACACTGCAGCCTAGAAACAGGCCCTTCATATAGAACACTACAGCCCAGAAACAGGCCCTTCATATAGAACACTACACCCTAGAAACTGGCCCATCATATAGAACACTGCAGCCTAGAAACAGCCCTTCATATAGAACACGGCAGCCCAGAAACAGGCCTTTCATATAGAACACTGCAGCCCAGAAACAGGCCCATCATATAGAACACTGCAGCCCAGATACAGGACCTTCATATAGAACACTGCAGCCCAGATACAGGTCCTTCTTATAGAACACTGCAGCCCAGAAACTGGCCTTTCATATAGAACACAACAGCTCAGAAACAGGCCCATCATATAGAACACTGCAGCTCAGAAACAGGCCCTTCATATAGAACACTATAGCCCAGAAAGAGACCCTTCATATAGAACACTGCAGCCCAGAAACAGGCCTTTCATATAGAACACTGCAGCCCAGAAACAGGCACTTCATATAGAACACTGCAGACCAGAAACAGGCCCTTCTTATAGAACACTGCAGCCCAGAAACAGCCCCTTCATATAGAACACTGCAGACCAGAAACAGGCCCTTCTTATAGAACACTGCAGCCCAGAAACAGGCCTTTCATATAGAACACTGCAGCCCAGAAACAGGCCTTTCATATAGAACACAACAGCCCAGAAACAGGCCTTTCATATAGAACACTGCAGCCCAGAAACAGGCCTTTCATATAGAACACTGCAACCCAGAAACAGGCCTTTCATATAGAACACTGCAGCCCAGAAACAGGCCCATCATATAGAACACTACAGCCCAGAAACAGACCCTTCATATAGAACACTACAGCCCAGAAACAGACCCTTCATATAGAACACTGCAGCCCAGATACAGGCCTTTCATATAGAACACTACAGCCCAGAAACAGGCGTTTCATATAGAACACTACAGCCCAGAAACAGGCCTTTCATATAGAACACTGCAGCCCCGAAACAGGCCCTTCTTATACAACACTGCAGCCCAGAAACAGACCCTTCTTATAGAACACTACAGCCCAGAAACAGGTCCGTCTTATAGAACACTACAGCCCAGAAACAGGCCCTTCATATAGAACAGTGCAGCCCTGTTACAGGCCCTTCATATAGAAAACTGCAGCCCAGAAACAGGCCCTTCATATAGAACACTACAGCCCAGAAACAGGTCCTTCTTCTCGAACACTGCAGCCCAGAAACAGGCCCTTCATGTAGAACACTGCAGCCCAGAAACAGGCCCTTCTTATAGAACACTGCAGCCCAGAAACAGGCCCATCATATAGAACACAACAGCCCAGAAACAGACCTTTCATATTGAACACTGCAGCCCAGAAACAGGCCTTTCAGCCATGATTTCTTTACCCATCATGATGCCATTCTAAACTAATCTAAACTCTGCCTGCACATGGACTCTATTACTCTGTTCACTGCCTGTTCAGGTGTCTGTCTAAGTACCTCTTAAACATTGCTATTGTATCTACTCCTGCACCTGCCCTGACAGCTTCTACCATCCTCTTGGTAAAAGATTTTGCACATTCCCTTTAAGTGTTTTGCCTCTTACCTTAAACCTAAGTCATCCAGTCTTTGACATTTCTACCCGAGAATAAAGACTATCCATCCTATCCGTGCCTCTTATAATTTTATAAATTTCTATCAGGTCTCATCAGCTTTCGTTGCTTCATTGAAAACAATCCAAGTCTGTCCAACCTCTCTTTACAGCTAATACACTCCAAAACAAGCAACATCTTGGTAAACATCTTTTGCGCAAAGCCTCCACTTTCTTCCTATAATATGTCAACCAGAACTGCACAAATACTCCGGATGTGCCCTAACTAAAGTTTTGTACAGCTTCCAACTTTTATGCTCAATACCCAGACCAATAAAGGCAAGCATGCCGTATTTTTACCACTTATCCACTTGTATTGCCACTTTCATGGAGTTATAGCCTTTGACCCTGAGATGCCTCTGTATATTGATGCTTCCATCTGTTGTGCCATTTGACCTCCTGCATTTGAACTCCTAAAATGTATCACCTCACACTTGTCCAGACAAAACTCCATCTGCCATTTTGTTTGCTCAATTTTCCAATTGATCCATAACCCGCTGGATTCTTTGACAACTTTCCTCATTGTGCTCAACTCCACTAAATTTTGTGTTGTCTGCAAATTTACTAATCGGACCACCTACATTTTCATCCAAATCATATCTATTAGGGGGTGGCATGGTGGCTCAGTGGTTAGCACTACTGCCTCACAGCACGAGGGTCCAGGTTCGATTCCAGCCTCGGGCAACTGTCTGTGTGGAGTTTACACATTCTCCCTTTGTCTGTAGGGGTTTCCTCTGGGTGCTCTGGTTTCCTCCTATGGTCCAAAGATGTGCGGGTCAGGTGAATTGGCCACGCTAAATTGCCCGTAGTGTTAGGTGCATTAGTCAGAGGGAAATGGGTCTGGGTGTGTTAATCTTCGGCGGGTCAGTGTGGACTGGTTGGGCCGAAGGGCCTGTTTCCACACTGTAGGAAATCTAATCTATATATTACAACGAAAGTAGTCGCAGCATTGATCCTTGTGAAGCACCATGTGGTCATGGATCTTGAGTCAGAAAAGCAACCCTCCACAACTACCCTTAGTGCTACAGCGGGCGCACAGAGAGGGGAGCCAGAAGGTAAGCAGAGACCAGTTTAAATTAACGTTTTCTTTTCGCAGTCTGTGGTTTTTTTTCAATTAGGAGCGGGAACCCGGAAGTTGTCAACAGAGGCTTCTGGGAAGGTAAGAAGTTTGAGTGGAGAAGGAACATGTGTAGTGTCTCCCACCCTCCCTCCTCCTCTAACCTAAAAAAACGGACTCAGTCGGCTGAACAGGTAAGCTCCTCAGTGTTCTTGTTTTGGAGACTAAGTGTAGAGTTATGGCAGTGCAGGCAGTGGAATGTTCCTTCTGCAGGATGTTTGAGGTAGGGGTGACCACCGATGTCCTGCCGACTTCACCTGCAGGAAGTGCAGCCAGCTCCAGCTCCTCACAGATCGCGTTAGGGAATAGGGATAACCCCGGGACTGAGGATTATTCGAGAGGCTGAGAGGGTGATAGATAGAAGCTACAGGAACATAGTTATGCCAGAGAACAGAGGTAGCTAGGTAACAGTTAGAGGTGGGAAGGGGAGGAAGCAGGCAGGGCAGGGATCCCCTGTGGTCGTTCCCCGAAACAATAAGTATACCGCTTTGGATACTGGTGGGGGGGACAGCCTAGCAGAGGAAAGCTGCAGTGACCGGGTCTCTGGCACAAGGTCCGGCTCTGAGACTCAGAAGGGAAAGGGGGAGAGGTGGAGAGCGCTAGTTATAGGAGACTCTTTAGTTAGAGGGACGGACAGGCGGTTCTGTGGACATGGGCGAGGATCTCGGATGGTTTGTTGCCTCCCGGGTGCCAGGGTCCGAGACGTCTCGGACCGTGTCTTCAGAATCCTTAAGGGGGAGGGTGTGCAGCCAGAAGTCGTGGTGCACGTTGGCACCAACGACATAGGTAGGAAGAGGGGTGGGGAGGTCATTCAGGAGCTCAGGGAGTTAGGCTGGAAGCTAAAAGCTAGGACAGACAGAGTCGTCATCTCTGGGTTGTTGCCAGTGCCACGTGACAGTGAGGCAAGGAATAGGGAGAGAGTGCAGTTGAACACGTGGCTGCAAGGATGGTGTAGGAGGGAGGGCTTCAGGTATTTGGACAATTGGACTGCATTCTGGGGAAGGTGGGACCTGTACAAGCAGGACGGGTTGCACCTGAACCAGAAGGGCACCAATATCCGGGGAGGTAGGTTTGCTAGCACTCTTC
>NC_057712.1:121712774-121767197 GCF_004010195.1 Chiloscyllium plagiosum
TGTTACAAGGGGACATAAATTTACGGTGAAGGGTGGAAGGTATAGGGGAGATGTCAGGGGTAGGTCCTTTACCCAGAGAGTGGTGGGGGCATGGAATGCGCTGCCTGTGGGAGTGGCAAAGTCAGAATCATTGGTGACCTTTAAGCAGCAATTGGATAGGTACATGGATAGGTGCTTAAGCTAGGACAAATGTTCGGCACAACATCGTGGGCCGAAGGGCCTGTTCTGTGCTGTATTGTTCTATGTTCTACCCTCTGTCCTCCATGACCAAGCCAATTTTGTTTCTAATTTACCAACTCACTGTGGATCCCAATCTGAATCAGCTTACCATGTGGGACCTTAGTAAAGTCCATGTGGACAACTCCACTGTCCTACCCTCATCAATCATCATTGGCACTTGCTCAAAAATTTTAATCAAGTTTGTGAGACAAGACCTCCCCCACATAAAGCCATGCTGACTATTCCATAAGACCATAAGACATAGGAGTGGAAGTAAGGCCATTCGGTCCATCGAGTCCACTCCGCCATTCAATCATGGCTGATGGGCATTTCAACTCCATTTACCCACATTCTCCCCATAGCCCTTAATTCCTTGTGACATCAAGAATTTATCATCTCGGCCTTGAAGACATTTAGCGTCCCGGCCTCCACTGCTCTTTGCAGCAATGAATTCCACAGGCCCACCACTCTCTGGCTGAAGAAATATCTCCGCATTTCTGTTCTGAATTTACCCCCTCTAATTCTAAGGCTGTGTCCACGGGTCCTAGTCTCCTCGCCTAACGGAAACAATTTCCTAGCGTCCACCCTTTCCAAGCCATGTATTATCTTGTAGGTTTTATTAGATCTCCCCTTAATCTTCTAAACTCCAATGAATACAATCCCAGGATCCTCAGCTGTTCCTCGTATGTTAGACCTACCATTCCAGGGATCATCCGTGTGAATCTCCGCTGGACCCACTCCAGTGCCAGCATGTCCTTCCTGAGGTGTGGGGACCAAAACTGGATGCAGTACTCCAAATAGGGCCTAACCAGAGCTTTATAAAGTCTCAGTAGCACAACGGTGCTTTTATATTCCAACCCTCTTGAGATAAATGACAACATTGCATTCGCTTTCTTAATCACAGACTCAGCCTGCATGTTTACCTTTAGAGAATCTTCGACTAGCACTCCCAGATCCCTCTGTACTTTGGCTTTATGAATTTTCTCACCATTTAGAAAGTAGTCCATGCTTGTATTCTTTCTTCCAAAGTGCAAGACCTCGCATTTGCTCACATTGAATTCCATCAGCCATTTCCTGGACCACTCTCCCGAACTGTCTAGATGCTTTTGCAGCCTCCCCACTTCCTCAGTACCACCTGCCTGTCCTCCTAACTTTGTATCATCGGTAAACTTCGCGAGAATGCCTTCAGTCCCTTTATCCAGATCATTAATATATAACGTGAACAGCTGCGGCCCCAACACTGAACCCTGCGGGACACCGCTTGTCACCGGAGGTCACCCCTCAGCCTCCAACACTCCAGGAAAAACAGCCCTAGTCTATTCAACCTCCCCAATAGCTGAAATCCTCCAACACTGACAAGATTCTTGTAAAATCTTTCCTGAACCCTTTCAAGTTCTAAATCCATGTTGACTTGTTCTAATCCGACCCTGCTCTTCCAAGAATTTAGAAACCTCATTCCTAATAAGTCCATTGTTTTCCAAATGCAAGTAAATCCTGTCCCTAAGAATCTTTCACTGTTGTAAGGCTCACTGCCTTCTAATTTCCAGGATTAATCCAGTTGCCTTTTTTAAACAAAGGAACAAACTTTGGCTATTCTCCAATAGTCTGAAACCTTGCCTGTGGCTGAAGATGATACAAAGATCTCTATCAAGGCCCCAGTGATCTCCTTCAAGGCTTGTCTTCTGTACTTCAACATGAAGAACCATTTCTGGATTTTCCCTCTGGGGAAAAAAGTTTCCTTGCAGAACTGGCCAGTCTCAAGATCAGTAAGTCATTGAACTCCATTGCTCAGAAGTCCTGCAAATGCAGCCAGATCTATTCAAATACTGCTGCCTCCAGTTTTCCCTCTACACAAGAGAAGACATAACATTCATGCCATCCCCCACATGGGAGATGAAAGGCTGAAGAAGAACAGCTGGGATTTGAACTCGAGACCTTCTGGGCCTGAGTCCAGTGTTCCACTTGACTGAGCTATTTGATCTAAATCACAAAAAAAGGCCTGTTACAAAATCACTCTCAATTCTTATTCCCATAGATGGTGCTTGACATTTCCACAACATACAGCGGGTAGGAAGTTGCTTCTTTTGCTTCCTTCGCTTCAGCTTTTACAGAGTAACATTTTCTGGATTTAAGTAAAAATCTAACTTTGGCTTAGCTATCTTCTTTTGGATATTCTAAACCTTCCAACTGGTATTGAAAAGGAGGTTGAGCCTGGGTCATGAGAGGCTGGAAGGAATATCCTGTCTAAATGCAGCCAGGTTTTCTGAGTGTCTAACACACCAACAGCGCCATCATGTGGCCACCTGCAGTTTCTAACATTATTCATTATGAAGAACTTCACAGAACCTGAATAGTTCTCCATATGTTGGAACCCAACTACCGTTCCTCTTCACCTCTTACCATTCAGCTCACACATGTCAGCACTACTCATTTGACTGAACACTTGAACTCACAACATCAACGGGCAGCCTCTTCCAGGGTCTGGTCACTGCTGTGATATTTCTTTTTCTCTCTTTAAAAAGCCTAGTTAAAAACAAAACATTCACTCTCACTGTCCGTCTTCCATCTTGCCATCTTCTCTCTGTCCCAGTAAGGTGCAGAAACACTGCTCCATAACACAAATCTGGAAGGATTCAGTGGTAGTAATAATGTTGGTGGTCAAAGTAGTGATTTATTTATACATAGATCAGACAGCACCTTCCTGTGAGGGTGTGTGTGTGTTTTGTTGTGGAGTTTGCTGTCTGAGATTTGCTACAGGGGACCCTCTGGTCCCACGTCTGATAAAACTATTGGTAATGTCACTGGATAAGTTAGGGATTCAGAGGACCAGACCAATCCTCTGGTGCAATTGTGATTTTCCAAAAAATTTCCCTTATCAGATTGGGAAATAGCAAATGTAATTCTAATATTCAAGAAAGAAGGGATACAGGAAGCAGGAAGCTGCAGGCAAGTAGGCTTGACACGTGTCATTGGGAAAATACTGGAATCTATTGTTAAGCAGGTTATAGCATGATGCTTGCAAAATCTTAATACAATTGATCAGTCAACATGTGTTTAATATGCTTACCTTAATTGCTCAGTACTTTGAGTATAGGAGTTGGGATGTCTTCTTGAGGTTGTACAGACATTGGTGAGACCTCTTCTGGAGTACTGTGTTCAGGTTTGGTTGCCCAGTTATAGTGAGGATATTATCAGGCTAGAGAGGGTTGAGAAGAGGTTTACCAGGATGTTGCCAGGTATGGAAGGTTTGAGTTATACAGAAAGCCTGAGACTTTTTTCAGTGGTGCGTAGAAGGTTGGGAGGTTTTATAAAATTATGAGGGGTGGAGAAAGGGTTAATTATAGGATTTCATTCTCCAGGCTGGGGGATTTCAAGATTTCAAGACATTTTTAAGGTGAGAGGAGAGAGATTTAAAAAAGACATGAGGGGTAAATGTTTCACAGAGAGTGGTTTGTGTATGGAATGAACTTCCTGAGGAAGTAGTGGATGTGGGCACAGTCACATTGTTTAAAAGACACTTTGGTAAGTG
This sequence comes from Chiloscyllium plagiosum, assembly GCF_004010195.1. Classification (NCBI taxonomy): domain Eukaryota; kingdom Metazoa; phylum Chordata; class Chondrichthyes; order Orectolobiformes; family Hemiscylliidae; genus Chiloscyllium; species Chiloscyllium plagiosum. Next base: position 121,716,523 of record NC_057712.1, read on the forward strand.
CATGCAGAGGTAAGGTTTGGACGGAAATGGGTCAGGAGTAGGCAGAAGGGACTAGTTTAGTTTGGGATAATGTTCGGCGTGGATGAGTTGGACTAAAGGGTCTGTGCTGTATGGTTTTGTAAAAAAGGATATCAGAGTTGCTTAATGTGTCAATGTTCTTTATGGTGGTAACAAACAATGTGGTAAAAAAGGAACCTGTAGATATGATGTTCTTGGATTTCCAAAGACATTTCCCAAAGTGCCTAAAAAGTCCTGGATCAGGCAATAACATTTCAACATGCATTTGGTTGACTGAAAATAAGCAGAGATTAGGATAGACAGGAAATTTTCGGGTTGGCAAGGACTGCCAGGCTGAGCAGAGCTTGAGCCTCAACGAGTTACAATCTCAATCAATGACTTAGATGAAGAGTTAAATGCTAAAGCTGTAGATGGCAAAGCGATAAACAGGAGAGAAGGTTGCGAAAAGGGCATAAGGATTCTGCAAAACAATCTGTTTGTTAAGTGGTCAGAAAATTGACAGATGGAGTATAATGTGGATAAACGTGAACTTGTCCACTTTGGCAGGAAGATCAGAAAAATCAGCATTTTATTTCAATGGAGAAAGATTGCAGGAGTCAGAGTTAGTGAGGGATCTCAGTGACTTTGAATATGAAAATTACAAAAACTAAAATATGCAGATATAGCAAGTGACGAGGAGGCAAATGGAATGTTAGTGCCTGTTGCAAGATGAATAGACCATAAAAGCAGGGAGCTTTGCGACACTTATGAAACAATATCTGGATATCATGTACACCTTTAACATTGGAACATAAAAAATAGTAGGCCATTTGGCCCTTCATTCCTGCTCTGCCATTCAATATGATCATGGCTGATCATCCAACTGAATATTGTGTTTCCACGTTTTCTCCACATCCTTTGATCCCTTTATCCTGAAGAACTATACTTAACTCGTTCTTGAAAACATTCAATGTTTTGACCTCAATTGCTTCCTGTGGCAGAGAATTCCGTGGACTGACCACTCTCTGGATGAAGAAACTTCTATTCCTCTTGGTCCTAAATGGCCTATTCTGGATCTTTAGACTGTGACCCCTTCTTCTGGTTCATGTGATTAGCTTATATAAGGTTGGGCAGGTTATACCTCTGTGCACTAGAGTTTAGGACAACGACAGGAATCTTTATTACAAGGTTGGTGGAGTTGTGGATAGTGTGGAGGGCTGTTGTAGGTTGCAATGGGACATTGACAGGATGCAGAACTGGGCTGATAAGTGGAGTTCAACCTGGAAAAGTGTGAAGTGATTCATTTTGGAAGGTTGCATTTGAATACAGGGATAAAGGCAGGATTCTTGGCAGAGTGTAGGAACAGAGGGATCTTGAGGTCCATCTCCATAGATCCCTCAAAGTTGCCACTCAAGTTGATAGGGTTGTTAAGAAGATATATGGTGTTTTGCTTTTCATTAGCAGGGGGATTGAGTTTAACAGCCATGAGGTTATGCTGCAGCTCTATAGAGCCCTGGTTAGACCAACTTGGAATATTGTGTTCAGTTCTGGTCACCTCATTATAGAAAGCTTGTGGAAGCTTTAGAGAGGGTGCAGAGGAGATTTCCCAAGAGAAATCTCTTGCTGCCTGGACTGGAGGGAATAGCTTATGAAGAAAGATTAAGGGAGCTAGGGCTTTTCTCATTGGTATGAAGAAGGATGAGAGGTGACTTGATAAAGGTGTACAAGATAATGAGAGGCATAGGCAAAGTGAATAGTTAGAGACATTTTCCCATGGTGGAAATGGCTAACACGAGGGGGTGTAATTTTAAGGTGACTGGAGGAAGGTTTAGGGGAAATGTCAGAGGTAGGTTCTTTACTCAGAGAGTGGTGGTGAAAATCTCGATCCCTTGAGGGATCTCTTGGTTCCATGATTGGTCAATAAACACTCGCGGGGTGTGTGGAATGCACTGCTAGCAGTGATAGTAGAGTCAGAAACATTAAGGATATTTAAGTCACTCTTGGAAAGGCATTTGAATGTTAGTAAAATGAAGGTTAGTTTGATCTTAGAGTCGGATAAAAGGTTTTATGTTCTAAAACATATAAAACCCTGAGGGGACTTGACAATGTGGATGCTGCATAAATGTTCCCTTTACGAGAGAGAAGGGATCTAGGGAATACAGGGGATCTCCTAATGAAGCCAGAGATATGGAGAACTGTTTTTTCTGAGGGGAATGTTCGATGACCTGAATCTACCAGCCCAGCTGCTGCTGGGGCCTTCTCCTTTAGACGTTGATGGCACTCCCACATTGGTGTTCCGCATAAAATTGCAGGATTCTAAGCCAGATGAAGGAAAGGGGATTTATAATCACAGTCAACACTGAGTGAGAAATGAAGGTGATGCTATTCCCATGGCCCTGCTGATCTTATCCATTTTCTGCACCTCTGATCCCCCCTGTTCTATCCTGACTGTCACACACAGCATATCCTTTCCTTCAGCCTTTCCTGAAGAAGGGCTTATGCCCGAAACGTCGATTCTCCTGTTCCCTGGATGCTGCCTGACCTGCTGCGCTTTTCCAGCAACACATTTTCAGCACACACAGCATATCTGCCAACCACCCTAAACAATAGGACCATAATAAGAACAGGATTAGGCCATTCAACCCATCAAGTCTATTTCATCATTCAGTCAGGCCATGGCTGATCTCATAATGCTCAACTCCACTTTCCTGCCTTTCCCCCATTATCATTGATTGAAATATTTTTCTCAGCCTTGAATAAACTTAACAAATTTTGTTTTTAGGATGGACTTTATTGAAGGAGATTTTGGTTAACTGGCTTGTTTCCAGTCAAAGAGTGGGCTTTTTCTTGATTTGGAATGAGCTGCCAGAGGAAGTGGTGGAGGCTGGTACATTTGCAACATTTAAGAGGCATCTGGATGGGTATATGAATAGGAAGGGTTTGGAGGGACACGGGGTGGGTGCTGGGAGGTGGGACTAGATTGGGTCAGAATATACTGGTCGGCATGGACGGGTTGGACCGAAGGGTCTGTTTCCGTGCTGTACATCTCTCTGACTCTATTTAAATCAGCATCGACAGCCATAAAGTAATAGAGTCATAGAGATGTACAGCACAGAAACAGATCCTTCGGTCCAACTTGTCCATGCCGACCTGATCGAGTTCCATTTCCCAGCATTTGGCTCACATTCCCTTTTAAATAAAGGCCATCATTCCATTTGTATTCTCTACTATCCACTGGACTGAATGTTAACATTTTGTAATTTGCGGATGAGGACTTCCAAATCCTTCTGTTATATCCCTTTCTGCAGTCCTTCTCCTTTGAAATAATATTCAACTCTTCCATTCTTCCTGCAAAAGAGCATAATCTCACATTTCCTGACAATATATTCCATCTGACAAGTTTTTGCCCAGTCAGTCTATTTTCCTCCGTAGACTCTGTGTCACACTTGCTTGTCTTCCTATCTGTTCCTCATCATTTGTAAGCTTAGCAATAGTTCACTAGCTTCCCTCATCCAAATCTTTAATATACATACTGTAAATAATTCTGTCCCTAACACTGATCCCTGTGGTATGAGGTTATCATCCTGAAAATTCCCCTTATCCCAACTCTCTATTTTCTATTAGTTAGCCAATCCTCTGTCAATGCAAAAACATTCCTCGAACACCATGAATCTTATCAAGTAGCCTTATGCATGGTATCAAATACCCTTTGAAATCCAAATACATTACACCTATTAGTTCCCATTGATCTCTCCTTCTTGTCACCTCCTCAGAGAACTCATAAATTGGTCAGGCATGACTTTTCCTTCATTAAGCCAGAGCCACTATTTTATTATATGATGTATTTCTGAATGCTCCACTATTATATCCTCTAAATAGACTTTAGCATTTTTCAAATGACATGTTAAACTGCCCCATAGTTAGATTTTTGTTGTTCCTCGTCTAAAGATTCTTGAAAGATTACTATTAATACGTTGACTATTGCTGTAGCTACTTGCTTAGTACCCTGGGATGCAACCAATCAAGTCTGGGGTCCAATCAGCCTTTAACCCCATTGGTTTCTTAATACTTTTTCTCTAATGATAGTTGGTGTGCTTATTTCTTTCACACCTTTGCACCATGACTTTATATTTTTAGATTGCTATTAGTATCCTGTGATGACTCTTCTGCCATTTCTTGGTTCCTCATTAATCTTTCCCTAACCTCATTCTTTCAGAGATCTATGTTCACTTTGGCCTCTCTCTTCCTTTCTGTATATTCAAAGAAGCTCTTACTAACTGTTTTTATATTACTTGCTGGTTCACCTTCACATGGTTTATTTTCTCCCTATCTTATGATGTTTTTAATTCCTGTAAATTTGATGCTATTAAAGAGTCATAGAGATGTACAGCACAGAAACAGACCTTTCGGTCCAACTTGTTCATGCTGACCAGATACCTCAACCTAATCTAGTCCCATTTGCCAGCACTTGGTTCATATCCTCCTTCCTATCCTTTTACCCATCCAGACGCCTTTTAAATTTTGCAATTGTACCAACCTCCACCGCTTCCACTGGCAGCTCATATCCTTAACTTCCTTGGTTGACCTTGGTCCCAGAGAACACCTCTGGGACACCCGGACCAACCAACCCAACCAACCTGTGGCTCAACACTTCAACTCCCCCTCCCACTCCACCAAGGATATGCAGGTCTTTGGACTCCTCCATCGCCAGACCACAGCGAAACGACGGTTGGAGGAAGAGCGCCTCATCTTCCGCCTAGGAACCCTCCAACCACAAGGTTTTATCTTAGCCTGCTGGACAAACTTTCCTCATTCCTGAAGAAGGGCTTATGCCCGAAACGTCGATTCTCCTGTTCCCTGGATGCTGCCTGACCTGCTGCACTTCTCCAGCAACACATTTTCAGCTCTGATCTCCAGCATCTGCAGACCTCACTTTCTCCTCCTTGGTCAATTTATCTCTTGTGTGGAATCTTTCTTCCAAACTGTCTTAGTTGTGAATCATGAATTATTTTCTTAAATAACTACCATTGTTCATCAACTGTCTTTTATGCTAAACTCCTTTCCTAGTTGATTTCAGCTATTCTGCCCTCAATCTTTGTAATTACTCTTATCATGTAATTTAGCACAATTATTTCTGACTCAATTATTTCTCATACTCAAACTGAGTACTATATTCAATCATATTATGGTCCGTGTTTACTACAGAATCTTATACTTAGAGATGTTTTACTGAACCCACCCCCATTATTCATTACCAGACACAAAATAACTTGATCCCCGTTAGGATGCAGAATGCACCATTTTAGGAAACCATCCACAAATTCTTGCCTGTGGCTACCTCTGCCGTTTTTATTTTCTCAAACTCCATGAAGAGGTATTGATCCGTGATAAAGGTAGTGCCTTTATTCCCTGATTTATTATCTGCCCTACAGAACAGTTACTGATGGACAACAGTGGCCCAGTTTGTTGGGTCTAGCCATTTTCCTTGTTTGATACTGGAGATGACGTCTTCGCCATTTTTGAGCAGCGCTACTGGCATTTCAACTTTCTCAAAATTGCAAACTCAGACGGGTTTACGCTCCACAAATGTAGGAATCAAAAGACAGCGGGTGGAAGCAAGAATCTGTTTCCTTTATGTTCCTCTTTCCTTCCCCAGGGTCACTGGTGCCAAATAAAATATTCAAGCTCAAGCAGGAATTGCTGGAAAAGCTCAGCAGGCCTGGCAGCACCTGTGGAGAGAAATCAGAGGAATTCTGAGGAAGGGTCACTGGACCTGAAACATTAACTCTGATTTCTCTCCACAGGCCTGCTGAGCTTTTCCAGCAATTCCTGTTTGAGCTTGAATACTTTATTTGGCATCAATGACCCTGGGGAAGGTAAAGGAAACAGATTCTTGCTTGTTTCTGATTTACAGCATCCAGAGTTCTTTTGATTTTTGTAAGATAATCAAACAAATGGCATGCTTCAGATTCATTACAACAGCAGAGGGCAAACTGAGAATGGGATCTCCATGGACTGAGACCCATTTCCTTAACTCACAGAGCGCCAACTTATTAACTTACCAATCAGCGGTGACACTAACTCCGTTCAAGCCCTGCCACAGAGAATTGAGATAAGCTGGGAAGTACTTCATTGCACTTTTCCACATTTTTGGAAATTTGCTTTGTGGAAATTGGCTCCAGCCCTTTGTACAATTCAACAGTAACCAGACTTCAAAAATACTTGATGAGTTGCAATGGGCTTTGAGTCGTCCTGTGTTTGTGGAAGGTGCTACATAAATGCATGTCTTTCTTTAAAGATTCCTTTGGTTTTTTGAGTTATGGAAATATGCAAAAGATGCATTTACAATTTTGCATAATGTAGGCCTCACTTCTAAAGTGGTTCTCATCTCTCAACATTTTCAAGGAGTTTGCATTGCATTTTAAGTAAAGAGCAGACCTCTCCACTTCCATCAGCATAGGTAATGTGAAACATAGTGCTGGCGTTGATTTCAGTACTGAGTCACATTCTAACAGTTCCACGAAACATGTGAAGCATAAATTTGCTGCTAAGGTTCTGTGATAACAGTGGGAGCTGTCACTCCCTGGGCTGAGAGGCTGAGGGAACTGGGTTATTCTCCCGATTGTTCAAATGAGAGGGAATCTCACTGAAACATGCACATTTCTGAAGGGGCTTAATAGGATGGACACAGAGATTGTTTCCTCTGGGAAAACTAGAACATGAGAGTACAGCCACAGGCTGAGGGGTGAGCTCATTGAATCTCTGCAGTGTGGAAAGAGACCTTTCGACCCATTGAGACCTAGCATCCCACCCAGACCCAGACTCCCAACCCTATACTCATTACCCCACATTTTACCATCGACAACCCATCTGGCCTGGCCATCCCTGAACTAAAGACATAGGCAGAAAGAGAGATGGAAGTCCTGTTCAGGGAGAGGAGTGATTTCTTCATTCAAATGGTTTTGAATGGTTTAAATGCTCTATTCCGGAAGGTTGTGAATGCACCATTGTCGCATACACTTAAAGATAGAACAGACTGATATTTGGCCTCTTACAGAGTCAAGGGGTAGGGGGAGCAAATGGGAAAGAGTAAATGAATCTAAAAACGCAGCTATGGTAATACTGAAAGGCTGGGCACCCTTGATAGATAGTTTGGTACACGCTTGCTCTTCGGTGCAGGGTGACTGTGTGAGCAGCAATGAACACATATTGATGCAGATACGATTCTCAAATATGAAGACGTTACAGGGAAGAGAGCCAGAAAGTGGGGATCCACCAACAGGAAAGAGTTCAGATGTTTGTAACAGGAAATGCACAGTGATGGGAAGGAAATAGAGATCACAAAGCACAGTCAAGGACTAAAAACAGATGCAACTGATGCAAAACAATATAGATTTAAATAAATGAACAATTTAGTTTTATTTGTCCATTGGGTGTGAGGCCAGCATGTATTGCACTGGAGAAGGTGGTGGCGAGCTACCTTCTTGAACTGCTGCTGTTGAAGTGCTGTCCATAGATGCTGTTAGGGAGGGACTGCCAGGATTTTGACCTAGCAACAGTGAAGGAATGGCGATACATTTCCAAGCTAGGATGGTAAGTGGCTTGGAGGGGAGGTTGCAGGGGGTGGGGTTCCCATGTATTGCTGTTCTTGTCCTTCCAGGTGGAAGTGGTTGTGGGTTTGGAAGATGTTGTCGAAGGATCTTTGGTGAATTTCAGCAGCCCATCTTGTAAATAGTACACTGCTGCTACTGAGCATTTCTGGTGGAGGGAGTGGAAGCTTGTGGATGTGGTGCCAATGAAACGGGCTGCCTTGTCCTGAACAGTATCAAGCTTTTTACGTGCTGTTGGAGTTGCACCCATTCAGGCAAATGGGGAGCCAGGAGGTGCAGTAACCATATACCAGTACCTGCTCTTGGAGCTACTATTGTACATGGCATGCCCAGTTCAGTTTCTGGTCAATGATAATCCAGGTTATTGATTGGAAGGAATTCAATGGTGACACTGCCACTGAATGTCAAAAACTATGATTAAATCCTGTCAATGAAAACGACCATTGCCTGGTTTTAGAGGGTATGAATGTCACTTGTCAATTTTCAGCTCAAATGTGGACATTGTCTGAATCTTAATACAAACCACACAGACTTCTGCAATATTGGAGTCATTGCAAATGTTGCTGAAACTTGTGCAGTCATCAGCAAACCTCAGGAGTGGCACGGTGGCCCAGTGGTTAGCACTGCTGCCTCATAGCGCCATGGACCTAGGTTCGATTCCATCCTTGGGTGACTGTCTGCACATTCTCCCACAATCCAAAGATGTGCATGTTGGATGAATTGGCTATGCTATAGATTGCCTAGTGTTCATTGATGTGTAGATTAGGTGCATTAGTCAGAGGAAGATACAGTCATAAGCTAGGGGAATGGGTCTGGGTGGGCTACTCTTCAGAGGGTCGATATGGACTTGTTGGGCCAAATGGCCTGTGTCTGCACCATGGGGGTTCTAACTTCTGATGGAGGGAAGCTGGTCGGGCCTCAGACACTACTCTGAGGAACTCCTGCAGAAATGTCTTGGAGTTGAGATGACTGACTACCAACGACTACAGTCACCTTCTGAGTGCCAGGCCTGACTCCAACCAACGGAGCATTTTCCCTCCACTTCCCATTAACGCTAGTTTTGCTGCAGCTCTTTAGTGTCACACTTGGTCAAATGCCACACTTGACGTCAGGGCAGCCACTCCCACCTCACCATACCTCTGGATTTCAGCTCTTTGTTCATGTTTGAACCAAGGCTGTGATAAGGCCAGTTGGCCTGGGGGAACCAAAACTGAGCAGCACTGAGCAGGTTATTATTATGAAAGTGCTGCCTGACAGCACTGATGTTCACCAGTTAAATCTCTTTGTGTAATATCTGAAAGTAATCTGATCACGTAATGAGTAGCTGGGCAAATGTAGTATTGTAGCTGTACTGGTACAGCTTGGCTTAGGGGCCCCGTTAGTTCTGGAGCATATCCTCAGTACTCTTGTTGGATGATGTCAGAGCCAACAGTCTTAACAGTATCAGTTTCTTGATATCATATCGAGTGAACCAAACTGGTTCAATACAAACATCTGTGACGCTGACATTCTCAAGGAGGCCAAGTTGGATCATCATCTGAACACTTCTAGCTGAACTTGGGTGTTAGTGGATTGTCTCTTGCACTGACGTGCTCAGTTCCCCTATCATTGAGGAAAGAGGTATTTGTAGTGTCTTCTCCACCACTAAGTTATTTAATTGTCTACCACCTCTCACAACTGATGTGACAGGACGACAGAGCTTAGATCTGACCTTCTGGCTGTGGGATCACTCCGTTCTGTCAAATGCATGTGTTTGGGGGGAGGGGTGTTGGGCAGGGGAAGAAGGAAAGCATGAGATGATTATGTTGAAAGGTAACAGGAAAAGGGAGTATGGGGGCAGCTCCACCAAACAGCTGTTGCCAGCACAACAGGCTGGACAGCTTCCACTCGACAATGTAAAATTTTAGAAAGATGCCCTTTACATGAAACAAAACTGCCCCCACTCCGCTACACTCAATGTAACAAAAATCCCAAGAGGCAAAAACAGTAGTTAAACCCTGATACTGTACTTTATTCCTTTTCAAATGAGGTGATTGCAGGGTGGAGGCAATTAAAAAGTGGACTGACAAGAAATATGCTAAAAACTTTATGTTTTAGTGCTCCTGTGGGTAGTGTGTTCAGATGTGATCCAAGCTACTGAGGTGAACTATTAAACAGCAGTAAATATAGATCTGTGAAAAACAAGAACAGGTGTGACCCAGAGCCCATGCCTGGGTAAATCCAATTACAGGTAGCTAGGCATCATAAAGTCCATTCCAATTTACAAATCCCCATGTTATTGCCTAATAACATCAACTATAAATAAATTAACAAAATCATATTCACAGTTCCAAATAAAATGATTTATTCTCATTATAACAACGCAACCAAATGCCGTATTATTAAAGCATACCCTCTCCCTTTTATTAACGTGACAAACAGCACAATGTTGTTGTTTTAAATGCACACACACAGAAGTTTCTGAAATTCTGGGAGTGCACACTGCACTGTCAATGGTGTGTAAAATGGATGCATGATACACCCCAGGGAGTTCTGATATGAACTCAGGGTGGGTTTCCAGTTAGCCTGGAATCACAATATTAATCTTACATTGCATCTGAAGATTTCAAAACTAAACATGAGCAAGCACTGAAGAAGCCAAAAACCAAGGGAAAATTAAGGCTGTACATAATAAACAGAAGGGAATTCAGAGTAGAGTTATGGCTATTTTTTTGTGGAAACCTTGCCCTAAACTTCTCAAATGATTCCTACACATGGCAGCAGCTACTGGCCACTGTGTCATCTGTGGTCATCCAAAGGCTCGTTGGTGCTGAAAGGATCTTGGAGCCTGAAGCTTGGGTTCATACTCTCAAGGGAAAATGGCACCTCAGGCATCAAATGAAAAACTCCTGTTTCATTTCCCACGTAGAAGCAGTCATGCTCCACTTTAGATCAGAGAATTAGGAGGCTGTCCCACACTGCAATGTCAAAATTACGAGTACATCACATTAGGAGACACAGACCTCGAACTGTTCCGTAGTATAATACCATCAGATGTGTCTGCTGGGACATCAGTTGGGACTGCACTTCTGCTCCAGTGGGAACGCAAAAAAGGAGCAACAGAACTTTGTGTGAAAACTGTACTATGTACTCAGTAGACTCCCAAAGAGATCCTAACAGGGATGCGGTGTAGGGGTGCAAAGCTACAGCAAAATGACCTTGATGAGATTCACAGAGTTGCACTGTTCTCTAGTTTCACACAACACCAGCTGGTGCTGTAAGCTTCCAGGATCCAGACGTGGTGCTCTGAAGGTGGCAGTACAGACACAATTACAAATCCCCTCCAATGAGTACATCCTTGGGATATGGCAACTGCCTTGGGCTTTCAATAGCCATATTTGTCATTCAGATGTGTCCTACCGTCACCTGTTTGATCTCAGGAAAGAAGGAAAAAGGAAGTGAAAACCTGGCCCAACAAATATGAGATGTGGCATTTTAAATAGAGTAAAATTACACAAATTTTAATTGCAACATAATTATTGCAAATGTATGATAAAACAAAACATACTTGCCAATTAATAAAGGTCAGGAACTGTTTGATCAGGAGATTCTGTGCACAGGAAGTGACCAACACATAAAATGGACTTCTGTATTGGACAATTGAGGCATGAATTCCACTAAATTTGAATATTTTAACTGGATGGATGAATGTAATGCACTGGAGGTCCTTTCGACATTTTAAGCTATAATAGGTCTAGTAATCCATATCTATTTTGAGATATTTTATTATGACCCCTTACTGAATAGAAATAATTATCTTTATTATTTCTAGTGTTACAGGGCATTGCCAAATCCTCAATATTATCTCAAAACACAGAATGCAATTGAATCAAATGAATTTATGTGGTCGCCCATCACTTCTGCTAGAAATGTACTTCATACACAATGAAGCAGCACTAAAAGCTGTGGAGATGAATGTTGCTTTGCAGACATTATAAGGTCCCATTAATAGCAATGAGATAAATGATCTTATGTTCGAGTTGGAATTTCAGTGAGGGCAAGGGGGAATAGCTTTTTTTTCTATTAATTCACAGGATGTAGGTGTGCTGTTGGAAAGACGAGTATTTATTGTCTGACCCAAATTGCTTGAGAACAAGTATTCAATATAGATACAAACTCTTTGTAGAGGAAAACAGACAAATTATATCAATCAAGGCTTGTTGAAACTCTCCAGAAGTGCAATTGTAAAACTAAAATGTATGACAGAAAGCAACTGCATTCTGAAATAACTCTCTGACCAGTTTTATTTCAACAGGAAGAATTGTTATGAGGCATAGCGGAGACAGAATATAGTTTTATATGTTAAAAAGTAAATTTGACAGATTGCAGGAACAGGGCAACTCACAGCTTTCCCTTTCTTTGCTCCACCCTTGTCTTAAGATGTTTTTGCCCTGTAAATTGCTGCATGTTTGAGTTGGTAATGACATAGCAGGGTAACAGGGCATCTGGGACATGGTTGAATTACGGGATCAACAATTTAGCTCCTTACTCAAAAAAGATGGATAAAGAACCCGAGGAATTACTGAAGAAACAGCCGAAATCGAAGAGAGAGGGGGAAAGACATAGCAATGATTAAAAACAATGCAAAAAAATCCAAAACAGAACACCACCGAAACTTTTAAGAAGTTGCTACGTCAAGTAATAAATCACTTAATTAGTTACTTTCTGGATGAGAAGTGTTTTATGGCAACAATCAACAATTACTTTGCTTATTTCTTTTATGGGATGTTGTTGTGCAGCTCTAATTTCCCTTGAACTAAGCAGCTTGCTCAGCCACTTCAGGGGACAGTTAATGGTCAATCTCAGTCTTGTGCATCTGGAGTCACCTGTAAATCACAACAGGTAAGGATGGCAGATCTCTTTCCCTGACGGACATTCATGAACCAAATGGGTTTTTACAACAGTCATGGTCACTATTACTTATTTATTAATTGAATTTAAATTCTATCCGTTGCCATGGTGGGATTTGAACCCAAGTACCCAGAACATTAGTCTGGGCCTGGACATTACGATTATGCCAGTACCTCACAACCTTTAAAGGTTTCTTAGATTGACATTTAACAGGCTCAAGTTGTTATGTTTTATATTTAAGTGTTTGCAAATACAGCAACATCATGTGAGAATCACAGCGAGGCTAACAACATGAGATGTAATTTTTAAAAAAAGCTGTGGAGAGGTATAAAACAGCAGCAACTTTTCATGATTCATCCTTCCCAGATTATCTCTTCCTCACCACAAGTTACTGTCCATGTTGCACATTTATAGTGGCATATACCACCCAGATAACTCAGCCACATTAGGGGCATTTAAACAGTCCTTGGATAAGCATATGGATAATGATGGGATAGTGTTGGGGGATGGGCTTAGATTAGCTCACATGTTGGTGCAACATCGAAGGCTGAAGGGCCTGTTCTGCGCTGTATTGTTCTTTATATATATATAATATATAAAATTGACTTTTTTCAGCAAATTCCAGCCAATGTATTTGCAGAGATGTACCTGAAGGGGGCATCCACACACAATAGTCAGGATCATTCTCGGGGTAGTACTCTGATGAGAGTTGGTGAGATGGCTGTGGGAAGAAAATGATTAAATGAACAGAAATAATTGGAGGAAAAGTCAAGTAATCAGCATCTGTTACACAATATAAAACATAGAAAAAAACTACAGCATTAGAGATCATTAACAAAATATAAAATACTACATACAGAGAAGAGTTAGATGTTTTAGTCACCTTCCCCGCAAGTAATGTTAAACTATGCACTTCATTTTTGAAATGAGTAAATGTATTATATCAGTTTTCTTTACATGTGCTTGCTTTTGGGGATAAATGGAAATTTATTATTAGTTTCCCTGAGATTATGACTATGGTGATTGGTCAGCAGGAGTCAAAAATGTGGTGTGGGACATATATGGACTAGACCAGGAGTAGGTCGCAACTGAGTTTCACAAGTAACTTTGCCTTACTCTGCCCCACCTTCGCCAAACTGGTCCTGAAATTTTCCATGCTTTCACACTTGACTATTGCAACACTTAACTAGAGTATATAAAAGGCAAATAAAGGCTGACAAACTGTTTGAGCTTTTTAAGAATATAAGGAAGCTACAAAGGCATATCGCTAGGTTAAGTGAATGGACAAAGATTTGACAAATGGAGTATAATGCAGAAAAATGTGACATTGCCTATTTTGGCATGAAGAATAAAAATTAAACACTTAAATGGTGAGAGATTATAGATCTCTGAGATAGAAGGATCTGGGTGTTTTAGTGCATGAATTGCAAACGTTTAATATGAAGGTATAGCAGGTAAATAGAGAAGTTACTAAATGTTATTGTTTATTGTGAGGTGAGTTAAGTACAAACATAGTGAGGTAATGCTACAGCTATTTAGAGCTTTGTAGAGACCACATCAGTGTACCATACTTATACCACATCAGACTTGTTTAGTGACTGCAAGTTAATACACAAGTGCAGTAAGCAATTAAGGCAAATGGTTTATTGGCCCTTGTTACAAGAAAATTTGAGGATCTGAAAAGAAATCTGCTGTAATAAAAAACAAAGTGCCTGTTGAGACTACAGTTTGCAGATATATAGAGGGAATGCAACACAACTAATTCATGTGATGGAGAGATTACCACACCAGGACTTAACAAGTGGGCTTATATTCACTGATACTGAGAAACATACAGCATTTGTGCAGGGATTAACAATATAGATGTAGGATGGATGTTTTACTCGACTGGGTAGTGGTGAGGCTGTGGGGAGCATGTAGAACCAGGAGACACAATGTCAGAATAAGGGTCAGGCGAGTTAGGACCAAGATGAGGCAGAATTTCTTTACTCAGAAGGCAGTGAAGCTTTGTAATGATCTACCACAGAGGTTCAGTTGTTGAACGTATTCAAGAGTGAGATAGATAACTGGCTACATATTACTTAAAAACATCAAGGGTTACGATGCAGGAAAATGGCGTTCATGTAGCAGATTTGTCATAATCTCTCAATGGCAGAGAGAGGTTGAAATGCTGAATGGCCTACTCCTGGTCCTGGCTTCTTATGGTCTTAGCCATTTTACATGAAATTTAGTTCATCTTCACTCACACCAGGCTCTTTCCACTCATTATGCCACATTTGTTGACTTACCTTAGCTCAAGGCCCAGAAATGACTCAACTTCAAAATCTGTTCCTGAAATCACTCCATGGCCCTATCCCTTCCTAAGGTATATAACCTTTTCGAGCCCACAACCCACCATTTCTGTGGTCCCAAATTCTAGCCTCTTCTACATCCAGATGTTAATCTCTTCACCACTGGCAGCTGTAAACGATGGAATTTCATCTTTGAACCTCTTTTCTTTTCTCTCTTCATTCTTTGACCAAGATTTTGCTCCTAATACCAACTCAGATGTGGTTCTATGCCGAATGTCACATCATGATACTTGATTAGATTAGATTCCCTACAGTGTGGAAACAGGCCCTTTGGCCAACAAGTCCACACCAACCCTCCAAAGAGTAACCCACTCAGACCCATTTCCCTCTGACTAATACACCTAACACTATGGGCAATTTCACATGGCCAATTTACCTGCTCTGCACATCTTTGGACTGTGGGAGGAAACCGGAGCACTCGGAGGAAACCCACGCAGACATGGGGAGATTGTGCAAAGTGCACACAGTCAGTCAGTCGCCCGAGGCTAGAACTGAACCTGGGATCTTGATGTTGTGAGGCAGCAGTGCTAACCACTGAGCCACCATGCCGTTCCCTCTGAAGAAAGTTAGAATACTTTTCTCTGATAAAGTCACTAAATAAATACAAGTTATCATTGCGCATTGAATTCAATTTTCCAACTTGATGGGATTTGAATTTACAAATTCCTGTTTGCCAGTTCACCAGTGTAAGCCCTGCCTTAGCCTACCCCTTACACAAAACAAACTTTGTTCCCATGGATTTTGGGGAATATGATATGACAGTTGTCCCCTCAGATTTACCAATGAAAACTATGAAGAGGGTTTGATCAGCACGGAGAGAGATGGTGAGGTGGGAGGGGGATTCAATCAAATTTTGTGCGTGACAATTAATAATTTTTAACAATGACATGAAAAAATGAAGATAATGGTTTGAAGTTCTGATTTGTCACTTTCAATCCTTGGCCTCCATGGAAAATGTATAAAATTTTCAGCCTCTACTAGTTAGTATTAAGTTATATAAAACCTTATCAGATCATTCAGATTCCTGAAAGCGCTTCACACAGGAAATCATTAGTCATGTATGTCAACACATCCACAATGAGATGAACATCAAGCTGATTTCGTTTTCCACTTTCAGGGAAATATGCCGTTCAAGGTTTCAGCTTTGCGTTAAGATCTTCATTTGAATGGTGTCATAGTAACTATCAGATCATGTAGACAGAGCCTTGTCATAACTGCAATGGAGTGCCAGCCAAGATCTTGTGTTCAAATTCCTGAGTGAGCAGTGAGCATATGACTCTCTGGTTCAGTGAATAGTGCACAATTGCAGAGATCATCTGACATTCATTGAAAATAACTAAGCAGCTGATGTGAAAGTTTACTTCCAAAATTACCATGTAGGCTTTGGATTTTTGCCACTGGCGTAGGCGAGGGTTGTCAGTTTTGTCAGTGCTATGCCTATCCACCCACGCAACGCTCCAACACATGGAGATTTCCATGAAGAGCAATGGAGATGTGAATAACATCAATGTGCCCTTACACAGAGCCTTTAAAACAGAATGGCACCCAGAGACCATCTTGTAGAGGTCTAACAATATAAAAATGGCAGAAGTGTCACAGAAGTTGATATTAGGAGCAGCAAACAAAAGCTTGGTGCAATATTTATATCATTCTCTCTTGAACGGTAGAAAAACAACAAGCAGCACAGCTGGAGATTTCATCCTTCTGGACTCGAGATTGCATTACACAGAATACTTTGTGGTAAAACATCGCCTCAGTTTCTTCCCATCGTAAATGCATGGGCATCACATAAGAAGCTGTCACAAAACACTGATGTGCATTGGATTCAGGGAGACTGTTTGATTTCATTTCTGGTTATACTGCTGATGCAACAGTAAGTTACAAGCTGAGAGACTAAACAGACTGAAAGGGACAAGATGCAGTGCTGCATGCTACTCAGGGGCAACAATGCATAATGTTTAACAGGGATAACAGTGAGCAACAATGAATGAGAGCAGGATTGCAAAACCCAGAAACCAAAGAGGTCATTGAGCAATATGAAATACAGAGGTGCATTAAAGCCAAGTCTGACAGACTTTTCTCACTTTGCTGCTAGTGAGATTCTATTGCAGATGTTGAATCTGCATGGATAAATGTTCTATAGAGCTTCAACCAATGCCTCCAGGGTTGCTTTCCCTCGGATCAACTTGCAGCTGCCTGTGTGATACATCACCACAACACCACCATGCCAAAATATAAATCCAACAGATTATTCACAGACCTCTTGTTCTCTGGTAGATGAGAGCATTGCATTTACACCACTGTGCAGCTTTCTATAAAGGACCGTAATAGTCAAATTTACAGAAGAGTATGAATTTAGAACTATTTCTGCAAAACCTAGTCACTGCTGTTCTAATTTATTGATTCTGGTGTAACCAATAATTCATATAGAATTTTAAATCCAGCTGTGAAAGAGTTGACAGACTCATTCATTCATCTCAAGTGAAACTGTCAAATCTGCTGTAAATTCTATGTTACCGAATAACTGAAAGTCTTAATGCACGTATTTAAAAAGAGGGTCAGTTAGCTCAGTTGATTGGTTGGATTGGAATGTCAACAGTATGCATTCAATTCCTGTATAAATTGCGGTTACAATGAAGAACTCCTCTTCTCAACTTGTCCCTTGCCAGAGGTGTGGTGACCTGCAGGCTAAACCACCACCAGTTGCCTCTCGCTAATGAGAGAGCAGCCCTATGGGCTGGTAGGATTCCTGAAGAAGGGCTTATGCCCGAAACGTCGATTCTCCTGCTCCTTGGATGCTGCGTGACCTTCTCCGCTTTTCCAGCAACACATTTTCAGCTCTGATCTCCAGCATCTGCAGTCCTCACTTTCTCCTGGTAGGATTATGGCAACTCTACTTTTATTCAAAATTATGTGCAAGGGAATTGTGCAATGCCTTTTATAGCTTCAGAATTATTTTCAAAGTATTTGCTGTTTTCTGGGGAATTCTGAAAGTCAATTAACAAATAACAAGTGGCAAACAGAAGAAGTGAGCATTTCATTTGTTATTATTGCTGTTGGTTGAGAGATAAATGTTGGCCAGACAGAGTTCCTGCTCTTCAATGAAGAGTGCCATAGCATTTTTCGATGCCCAGCTGAACAGGCAGACGGTATCTTGGTTTAACATATCGTCCAACAGATGGAAGCTCTGACGCAGCAATGTGGCAATGAAGAACATGTCTGGATTGTGTGCTGGAGTGCTTGTGGAGTGTGATATACAGGGACTACATAGCTGTAGCATTATTGTTAAAATTGTAAATTGCACACTACCATTCTAAAGGGAAAGGAACACTCCATCCTTGCCTAGTTTGGATAATATACAACTAAAGGCCAATTGATTACCCTTTCAACTGGCTTAGCAAGCCACTAACAATAACTATCCAGAATAGCACATCACCGTCTCTCATGGCAACAAAAGAATAGGCAATCAATGACAACTTTGGCCACATTCCAAGAATACAATGTAAAACTCACAATATTCTGACTCAGAAGTGAGAGTGCTACCACTGAATCAAGCTGAATTCTTTAATCTGCCTTTGTAATATGATAAAAAGGAGAGGCTCCAGAAGTGACCTGGAAGATCTGGCCTGGTGCTGTAGGTCTGCTCTCATCCATTAAATAACAACGTGTCACTCTAAAGTGTGTGCATATTGAAAATACATGGATGATTGACTGAAGGTTGGGGCTGGAGAAAAGAGGGTTGGGTCATGTGGAAGAAACCAACTGAGGAGCTGGTTCAGAATCAGTTAAAAAAAAACTAAAAAAGGGCCACTGGACCCGAAACGTTAGCTATGATTTCTCTCCACAGATGTTGCCAGACCTGCTGAGTTTTACCAGCAATTTCTGTTATTGTTTCAGAGTCAATTAACTTTGGGCAACTATGGTATGAGCCACACGCCTGCTTTCCCAGCAGCCTTGATTCGATCCATTGGCCAATTTCAAGTCTCCCTATGCTTTCATGTGGTACACATACCGTTGATACAGAATGCTATTGCACAGCCACACCAGCATTGTGTTCGTATTATACAAATTCAGGGCAGCCTGAAGCATTGGCAGCTCCTACAGTATTGCTACAGCTATGATCTGCCTTGTTACTTCGGGTTGTGATCTAGATATTAAATGATTGCTGAGGCCAAGGGAGGAGAAGGATGGATATAAATTAATTGGAAAATGTTAGTTGAGCCACTCAAATTTTGCAGAAGATCAATGAGCTTGCCCAATTAAAATGTGCTTCTTCAAAATGGCTGAGCAACATATCAGTAGCTGACAACCCATCCTCACACGGAGTGCCATTTGGATGAGGCATAGTCACCTCTGTAGGCATTGAAAATGAGGGTCTTTATAATGTTACCCTATATGAGAAATGAGACAAGTTCTCGGACAGAGATACAACTGGCCTTTTTGCCTGAGCTGGGGTGTGAAGAGTGCAATCAAAATCCCTGCTCCTGAACTTTGAAAGAGATTCGGATGTGCAGGCTTGTTCCATTAAGGACTACAATAGTGAGTAGAGTGGGTTCCTTCTTGATGATATGTTTTATTGAAATCTGTCTAGATTAAATTTAAAAAATATAAACCATAAGTACTAAGTTAGCCTGGAGCACTGCTTTTCAAAGCAAAGCGACGGTGTTATTTTCTGGATCTGTAGATTATGAAGGAGCAAGATGGCCTTTAGTAGAGTGATACGCTCTTCCTATCGGATGTGGGAGTTTAGGCAGAGTTTCCATGTTACTGATGATTATGTCTGCAGGTAGTGTCTTTGGTTGCAAATCCTATCAGATCATATGGATTACTTGGAGCAGCAGTTAGAGGCAATGAGGAATTTACAAGAGTTAGGGGGTGTGATAAATGGCAGTTATTGGAAGGGAGAAAAGCCACAGATACAGTTGGATAGATGGGTTAACTCGAGGAAAGGTAGGAGGGGTAGGTAGGTAGTGCAGGAATCCTCTGTGGCTATCCCCACTTCAAGCAAGTATGTTGCTTTGGAAAATATAGGGGGTGATGGACTCTCAGGAGAACGTAGTGCAAGCAGCCAAGTTACTGGTATCGAGACAGGCTCTAATGACGGGGTACGTCGGGTTCCAAGTGATCGATTGTGTTAGGGGACTTTCTAGTCAGGGGCACAGACAGTCATTACTGCAGCCAACAGCGAAAAATCAGAATAGTGCATTGCCTCCCTGGTGCCAGGATCAAGGAGGTCTCAGAGAGGGTGCAGAATTTTCTCAAAGGAGAAAGGGAGCAGCAGGAGGTCATTGTACACATTGGAACTAATGACATAGGAAGGGAAAAGGATGAGATTCCGAAGGTGAAATATAGAACGATAGGCAGGAATTTAAAAAGGAGGTCCTCAAGGGTAGTAATATCTGGATTACTCCTGGTGCTATGATCTAGTGATGGTAGGAATAGAAGGAAAGAGCATACGAATGCATGGCTGAGGAGCTGGTGCAGGGGAGGAAGGTTCACGTTTTTAGATCATTGGAATCTCTTCTGGGGTAGAAGTGACCTGTACAAGAAGGACGGATTGCACCTGAATTGGAAGGGAACTAATATATCGGAGATTTGCTAGAGCTGCTTGGGAGGATATAAACTAGAAACATGGGCAGGGTGGGGCCCAGGGAAATAGTGAGGAAAGAGATCAATCTGAGATTGGTACAGTTGGGAAAGGGAGCAAGTGAAACAGTCAGGGAAGGCAGGAACAAACCAGAGAACAAAGGTAGGACTGATAAGTTAAACTGCATTTACTTCAATACAAGAGGCCTAACAGGGAAGGCAGATGAACTCAGGGCATGGTTAGGAACATGGGACAGGGATATCATAACAATTACAGAAATTTGGCTCAGAAATGCATAGGACTGGCAGCTTAATGTTCCAGGAAACAGTACAAGAGGAAGGATAGAAGGGTGGGGTGGGGGGCGCGGTGGGTGGGCAACAGAGGAGGGGGAGTAGCATTTTTTGTTAAGGGATAGGATTGCTGCTGTACTTAGGAAGGATATTCATGGGAATACACCCAGGGAAGTTATTTGAGTGGAACTGAGAAATAAGAAAGGGATGATCACCTTATTGGAATTATATTATAGACCCCTTAATAGTCAGCAGGAAATTGACAAACAAACTTGTCAGGAGATTTCAGTTATCTGTAAGAATAATAGGAAGGTTATGGTAGGGGATTTTAACTTTCCAAACATCGACTGGGACTGCTATACTGTGAAGGGTTTAGATGGAGAGAAATTTGTTAAGTGTGTACAAGAAAGTTTTCTGATTCAGTATGTGGATATACCTACGAGATAAGGTGCAAAACTTGACCTACTCTTGGGAAATAAGGCAGAGCAGGTGACTGAGGTGTCAGTAGGGGAGCACTTTGGGGCCAGCGAGCATAATTTTATTAGTTTTTAAATAGTGATGGAAAAGGATAGACTGGACCTAAAAGTTGAAGTTCTAAATTGGAGGAAGGCTAATTCTGAAGGTATTAGGCAAGAACTTCAAAAGCTGATTGGGCGCAGATGTTCGCAGGTAAAAAGACGGCTGGAAAATAGGAAGCCTTCAAAAATGAGATAACGGGAGTCCAGAGAAAGTATATTCCTGTCACGGTGAAAGGCTGATGAGTGCAGGGAATGCTAGATGACTAAAGAAATTGAGGTTTTGGTAAAGAAAAAGAAGGAAACATATGTCAGGTATAGATAGGAGAGATCAAGTGAATCCTTAGAAGAGTATAAAGGCAGGAGTATACTTAAGAGGGAAATCAGGAGGGCAAAAAGGGGACATGAGATAGCTTTGGCATACTGGGTTACTGAGAATCTAAAAGATTTTTTATAAATACATGAAGGATAAAAGGGTAACTAGGAAAAAAAGTGCACCCCTCAAAAATCAGCAAGGCAGCCTATGTGTGGAGCTGCATGAGATGGGGGAGATATTAAATAAGTATTTTGCAACAGTATTTACAGTGGAAAAGAACTTGGGAGATATAGAATGTGGAGAAATCGGTGGTGACATCTTGAAAAATGTCCATAATATAGAGGAGGAAGTGCTGGATGTCTTGAAATGCATAAAAGTGGTTAAATCCCTAGGACCTGATCAGGTCTCCCCTGTGAGAAGCTAGGGAAATGATTGCTGGACCCCTTGTTGAAAGATCTATATCATCAATAGTCACAGGTGGAGGTTGACTAACGTGGTGCCACTATTTAAAAAAGATAATTAGATTACCTACAGTGTGGAAACAGGCCCTTCAGCTCAACAAGTCCACACCGACCCTCCGAAGAGAAACCCACCACCCTATATTTACCCCTGACTAATCCACCTAACACTACAGGCAATTTAGCATGGCCAATTCACCTAACCTGCACATCTTTGGACTGTGGAAGGAAATCGAAGCACCCGGAGGAACCCCACGCAGACACGGGGAGAATGTACGAACTCCACACAGACAGCTGCCCGAGGCGGGAATTTTGAACCCAGGTCCCTGGCGCTGTGAGGCAACAGTGCTAACCACTCAGCCCCTGTGCCGCCCTGCCCCAATGGTGGTAAGAAAAAGCCAGGGAACTATAGACTGGTGAACCTGACATCGGTGGTGGGCAAGTTGTTGGAGAGAATCCTGAGGAACAGGATTTACATGTACTTGGAAAGGCAAGGATTGATTAGGGATAGTCAGCATGGCTTTGTGCGTGGGAAATCATGTCTCACGAACTTGACTGAGTTTTTTGAAGAAGTAACAAAGAGGATTGATGAGGGCAGAGCAGTGAGTGTGATCTAAATGGACTTCAGTAAGGCGTTCACAACAAGGTTCCTCTTGGGAGACTGGTTAACAAAGTTAGATCTCATGGAATACAGGGAGAACTGGCCATTTGGATACAGAACAGGCTTGAAGGTAGAAGACAGAGGGTGGTGGTGGGTTGCTTTTCAGACTGGCGGCCTGTGACCAGTGGTATGCCACAAGGATCAGTGCTGGGTCCACTACTTTTCGCCATTTATATAAGTGATTTGGATATGAACATAGGAGGTATAATTAGTAAGTTTGCAGATGACACCAAAATTGGAGGTGTAGTGGACAGTGAAGGAGGTTACGTCAGAGTAGAAAAGGATCTTGATCAGATGGGTCAAGGGGCGGAGGAATGGCAGATGGAGTTTAATTTAGACAAATGCGAGGTGCTGCATTTTGGAAAAGCAAATCAGAACCGGACTTATACATTGAATAGTAAGGTCTTGGGGAGTGTTGCTGAATAAAGAGACCTTGGAGTGCAGGTCCATAGCTCCTTGAAAGTAGTGTGGAAGGTAGGTAAGATAGTGAAGGCGGCATTTGGCATGCTTTCCTTTATTGGTCAGAGCATTGATTATAGAAGTCGTGAGGTCACGCTGTGGCTGTACAGGACATTGGCTCGGCCACTGTTGGAACATTGCGGGCAATGCTGGTCTCCTTCTTATCGGAAAGATGTTGTGAAACTTGAAAGGGTTCAGAAAATATTTACAAGGATGTTGCCAGGGTTGGAGGATTTGAGCTAGAGTGAGAGGCTGAACAGGCTGGGGCTGTTTTCCCTGGAGCGTCGGAGGCTGAGGGTTTGTACTTATAAAATGATGAGGAGAATGGATAGGATAAATAGATAAAGTCTTTTCCCTGGGGTGGGGAAGTCCAAAACTAAAGGGCATAGGTTTAGGGTGAGAGGGGCAAGATAGAAAAAGGACCTAAGGGGCAACCTTTTCACACATAGGGTGGTGCGTGTATGGCCAGGAGAAGTGGTGGAGGCTAGTCCAATTACAGTATTTAAAAGGCATCTGGATGGGTATGTGAATAGTAAGGGTTTAGAGGGATATGGGCCAAGTGCTGGCAAATGGGACTAGAGTAGGTTAGGATATCTGGGCGGCATGGACTAGTTGGACCAAGGGGTCTGCTTCCATGCTGTACATCTCTCTGACTCTATGACTTAACTGCAGTCTGCTTGATGTTCACTGTCAGTGCTCAACAAAAGAGGTCTCTTATAACAACCCCCAGACAGAAGCCAGTTGCCATGGGACTGGGCTCCAGTGCCTTAGGGAGAGGAGAAAATTGGCAAAGAGTAAAATAAAAGTGAAAATACAGCCTTAAGTATTTT
This sequence comes from Chiloscyllium plagiosum, assembly GCF_004010195.1. Classification (NCBI taxonomy): domain Eukaryota; kingdom Metazoa; phylum Chordata; class Chondrichthyes; order Orectolobiformes; family Hemiscylliidae; genus Chiloscyllium; species Chiloscyllium plagiosum. The sequence continues at coordinate 121,740,487 of NC_057712.1, forward strand.
TGAACCCACCTGTTTATCAATCCTTTAAGTAAGAATAGCAGATGGGCAGAATATTTAAACAAAGATTTTGCTTTAATATATAAAACAGTGCCTACCAAAGGGCCTTCTGTAACAGATTGTATGTGAGTGCTGAAATGCATAAAATATGATTTGAGCAAGTAGGTTTTTTCCATTAGACTTTCATTAAAAAAAAACTTAGTGCATCTTACTGATATCTCCACAAATTTATCTTTCAATAAGTCATGCATGTTTTCAATTGTCTCAGGATGTTCACTTAAATTAAATTCATTATACTGGAGCTGGCTCTCAGTGTAACTCAATAATGAGAGAGGGCATCGGTTGCGAGAGACAGTGATATGTACAGAAGCCTGCACAGAGTTGTTACTTGAAGTATATCTGATCAACTAGTTTAGGAAATGATGACCTCTGACCTTAAACAGGACCTCCTAGTTCCTCGAAATTAAAAGAAACACTTGTATGCATACAGCACCCGATAATATTTCAGAAAATTATAATACTTTGCACACAATGAATGATCATGAAGCTGTTCCAGTACACCTTTAACCTTGGTATCTACTGAAGTGGAAACCAGACATGTACTGTCCACCTACTCAACTACCAACTTAGCAGTCTACTCACAATCATCAGGAATTACTGCCTATCACGTGATACTTGCACAACAATAACCTCTGCTCAGTTTCAGTCTTTTCATTTCCAGATCTCATTGGACCAAACATGGACAAAAGAGTTGAATTCCAGCGATGGGTTGAGGTTGTACAGGACATTAGTTAGACCACTATTGGAATACTGCATGGAAATTTGGTCTCCCTGCTGTAGGAAGGATGTTGTGAAACTTGAAAGGGTTCAGAATAGATTTACAAGGATGTTGCCAGGGTTGGAGGGTTTGGCCTATAGGGAGAGGCTGAACAGACTGGGGCTATTTTCCCTGGAGTGTCAGAGGCTGAGGGGTGACCTTACCGAGGTGTATAAAATCATGAGGGGCACGGATAGGGTAAATAGTCAAGGTTGTTTTTCCGGGGTGGCGTAGTCTAAAAGTAGAGGGCATAGGTTTAGTGTGAGAGGGGAAAGACTTAAAAGGAACCTTAGGGGCAACCTTTTCATGCAGAGGGTGGTATGTGTATGGAATGAGCTGCCAGAGGAAGTGGTGGAAGCTGGTACAATTACAACATTTAAAACACATCTGGTTGGATATATGAACAGGAAGGGTTTGGAGGGATATGGGCCAAGTGCTGGCAAATGGGACTAGTGTTATTTAGGATATCTGGTCAGCATGAACAAGTTGGACCGAAGGGTCTGTCTCCGTGCTGTATCTCTATGACTTTATGCCCTTGTTATCAAGCAGCATCTATCAGAACGTGGCATTAGGAGTCTTAGCACAAAGAGATGATTGTTGCTGTTGGAGCCAGTTATTTCAGCCCCAAACATCGCAACACAAATTCCTATGGTTAATATCCTCAGCCCAACCACTTTCAGCCCCTCTATCAATGATTTTTCCTCCATCATAAAGTCAGAAACAATAATGTTTGCTGATGACTGCACAATTTTCAGCATCATTTGAGATTCCTCAAAAGAAGCAGTGTGTGCCTACATGCAGCAAGACCTGGGTTGCAAGGAACATTTGTACCACACAAGTGCCAAGCAATGATCATCTCAAACAAAAAAGAATTTAACCATAATCTGACATTCAATGGCATTATCATCACTAACTCCTCCACAATCAACATCCTGGAGTTTATTATTGACCAGAAACAGGCCTGGACCAGTCATATAAATATTGTGACTACAACAGCAGGTTAGAGGTGGTGAATTCTGAGGTGAACTCTGGTAGAGTCAAGGAGACTGTCCACTTGCTTGGATGACAGCACCACACCATAGCAGCTCAGCACCATCCAGGACAAAGCAATCCACTTGATGGACACACTGCCTTTAAATTCTCTCCACCACCGCACACCATGGCTGTCCTATGCAGCAACCACAAGATGCACTGCAGCAAGTCACCACCTCTAGCATGATGGCAATACCAAACACTTTTTTCCATCTCCTCCCCTCTGCATATTAATGTACTGCTGCTTCCATGACACCCCTCAATGCTAGTCGTGTGATCTTTCAATTACAGAGATCCAGCACTTGGCTGTCTACCTTCTCACCATCCAAGGCCCCAAGACTGCTTCCGGATGAAGCAGTGACTTTCTAGAAATTCCTTCAATTTAAGATACTGAATTTACTGTTCACAATGTGGCATCACAAGAAAATTCAAATACAAATTGTGACAGTGAGCTACACAACATCTCTATTAAAGTCTGCAGATGTGGTGCTGAGCTTCTGATGCATTGTCATTTCAACTCTGCCTCTGCTACTCCTGCTGACATCTTTGTCCTGGGCCTTGTTCCAATGAAGCTCAATACAAACTAAATTGAAAGCATCTAATCTCTCAACTATGCACTAGACTAAACACTGAGTTGAACAATTTGAGACTAAAATCTGAAGATTATCTGCAGGAAGAGAGAAGGTGGTGGTGGAGAGGGGTTAACAGGGCAGGTGGAGTGAGGGAGAGATGGAGTGAAGGGAGAGACAGTAAGGGGAGGCAGAGATGGGGAGTGGAGGAGAGATAGGGGAGTGGAAGTCAGAGGTGAGGATTCATTAGAAGATGCTGCAGGGATAGGGGTGGCGAAGGAGAAGAAATAAACCACTCACGGATTTTATTTCTGAGTTTTATAGTGAAAACATGACAGGAGGAGTGAACAACCATGTGGAAGCACAAGGAAGGAAAAAATATTAGTTTCTGGAAACATGAATTTGTCATCACACTCCCCTCTCTTCTCCCTCCTCCCCCCTCCACCCACCTTGCACTTCAATGGGTGAATTTGTGTCTCAAGAAACCACAGCAGTCAGGAACTGTTTTGTAAAGATTGCCAATTAACAGTAATGTGTCACGCAGTCCCTTTCAGGCAGGCCAGTTGTAGCTTTATTCACAATGAATACAGAAAGTGCTGGTATACTCAGCAAGTCTGTTTGTTTCAGTACAGATGCTGCCAGAGTTAATGCTTCAAATCAAATACGACTCGTATTTAGAATGATATTTTAACATTTATCCAGATCTGGGGAGCCCGTGCTTTTGTCTTCAATGTCTGTCGCCTGGGTGGTTACCAAGGGAGCAGGAAAAGGGAGGGTGGTGGTGGAAAATTACATGGAAAGTTTAAACTCATGTTTCTTGCTAACTTGCTAATTTCTCAAATTGCTGATGCTCACATTCCAACTGAGAATTTACACACCATTCAGAATAGTTCATTCAAGCTTCCTGGCCCAGAGAACACAAAAAAAAGGAAACTGTGTTGCGATCAGCAAGGTCAAAAGATCCATTGGTGCTGTCTCAGTGGTAGCAAAGCTGAGACTGAACTCAACATCTTGGGAAAACTAAAGTGAACGGTGTGATTGCTCAGTGGTTAGCACTACTGCCTCACAACACTAGAGACCCGAGTTTGATTCCAGCCTCGGGTGATTGTCTGTGTGGAGTTTGCATGTTCTTCCTGTGTTTGTGTGGGATCCCTCTGGGTGCTCCAGTTTCCTCCCAGAGTCCAAAGATGTGCTGAATAGGTGGATTGTCCATGCTATATTGCCCATGGTGTTCAGGGATGTGCAGGCTAGGTGAGTTAGCCATGTGAGATACAGGGTTACAGGGACAGGGTGGGGTGTAGGTCTGGATGGATGCTGTTCAGAGAGTGTGACTTGATGGGTCGAATGACCTGCTTTCACATTGGAGGGATTCTATGATCTCTTCTATTAATTAACCAGCTCTCTGTCCATGCTAATATACTGCTGCCAACAGCATGAGATCTTGTCTTATTGGGGTGGCACAGTGGCTAGCTCTGTTGCCTCACAGTGCCAAGGACCCCAAGTTCGATTCCACCCTCCTGCGACTGTGTGGAGTTTGCACATTCTCCGTGTCTGTATGGGTTTCCTCCGGGAGCTCTGGTTTCCCCCAACAGTCCTAAGATGTGCAGGTTAGGTGGACTGGCCATGGGAAATGCAGGATTACATGCATAGGTTGATGGGTCTTGGTGGGGTGCTCTTCATGAAGTGGGGTGGAATCGATGGGCCGAACAGCCTGTTTCCACACGAGGGATTTTATAATAACTGTGAAGCATACCTGCCAACACTCTGTGACAACGTCATGATTCCAGTCACTTTGATACACCTAAAATATTAAATCTAAAATTTTCTTTGCATGACCAATATACAAACTGACAGATAACACTCTTACCCTGCAGAAATGATTATATTGATAAGTTACTTACTTTCTTTGGACCATATATTTTCTTCATCACAACTTTTTCATCATTTTTGTTGGCCTTAGGCTGTATCTTAGCTTTAAAGTAAACAAAAGAATATTTATTTAAAATGAATATATTCATTCAATTCCGAAAATTTTACTTGGTATGTAATTCTCAAAAGATGTACATTATCAATGATATTTTGGTCCAGCTTATTTTTGTGATCACACATGTTCTGCTCAAGGCCTGGGTCCTTTGATAAATAGACATCGCTCTGAGGAACATGGAAATTATTAACTTTTAAAGCCCAAGTTTTGCTGCCAAACAGGTTAACTTGTAAGAACATGGTTTCCATATGGGGTTGGAACACCAAGTAGGATTATAAATTGGCATTTTGAGGTCATGAGCTCCAAGGCTCTGGGGGGAGATGGTTGTGTAGTGGTAATATCAAGACCAAGTTAAATGGTCTGGAGACAACGGTTTAAATCCCACTGTAGCAGATGGTGACATTTGAATTTGATAAAAACCTAGAATTTAAAAGAAATGCTGGTAAATGGCGACAATACAATTATTGTCGATTGTCGTAATGACCTATCTGCTTCACCAACGGCCTTATGGGAAGAAGATCTGCCACCTTTACCTTGTCTGGCCTACACGTGATTCCAAACCCACAGCAATGTGGCTGACTCTTAAACTGGCTTTCCAGATGATTTCAGATGTCCAAGGACAACTGGATGGGTGACAAATGCCAGGCTAACCAGCAATGTCCAGATCCCCCACCAAAATCAAGGTGTGGCAATTTTCAAGCCTTGAAGTGGGATCACAATCAGAAAATCTTGGCGAAAACCTGTTGTAAAAGGACCGGGAGGCAGAACGTTTATAGGCCAAAATGGTTATATTAGTTATCGACATGTTAGTACGTTAAACAGTCAGGTTAGGTGTTATCAAACTTAGTAATATATTTGTTACTGACATCATTTACAGTGAATTCAATCCCAATTGTCTTATTCTGAAAAAAAAAGACCAGCATTTCCTCTTAGAGCTACTGAATTATAGAATTTGGCAGTACAGAAGAGTCTGTAAAGCCAAACATATACTATTAGTTACACTATTAGAACACAAAACAGTATAGCACAGTACAGGCCGTTCGGCCGTCAATGTTGTGTTGGCCTTTTATCCTACTCTAAGATCAGACTAACCTACATATCCTTCACTGTACTATCTTCCATGTGCCTATCCAAGAGTTGCTTAAATGTCTCTAATGTATCTGGCTCTACTACCATTGCGGGCAGTGCATTCCACGCACCCACCACTCTGTTTAAAGAACCTACCTCTGACATCTCCCCTAAACCTTCCTCTAATCACCTTAAAATTATGCCTTCTTGTGTTTGCTATCTTTGCCTAGGGAAACAATCTCTAGCTATTCACTCTATCCATGCCTCTCATCATCTTGTACACCTCTATCAAGTCACCAATCAATCATTCTTCTTTCCTCCAATGAGAAAAGCCCTAGCTCTCTCACCCTCTCTTCATAAGACATGTCCTCCAGTCCAGGCAGCATCCTGGGAAATCTCCTCTGCATGCTCTCTAATGCTTCCATATCCTCCCTATAATGAGGCGACTAGAACTGAACACAATATTCCAAGTGTGGTCTAACAAGGGCTCTATAGAGCTGCAGCTCGGCTCTTAAACTCAATCCCCCACTAATGAAAGCTAGCACACTAAATGCCTTCTTAACAACCCTATCAATTTGGGTGGCAACTTTATTGGATCTATGGAGGTGGACCCCAGAATTCCTCTGTTCCTCCATACTGCCAAGAGTCCTGCCTTTAACCCTGCATACTGCATTCAAATTCGACCTTACGACGTGAATCCCTTCACACTTTTCCAGGTTGAACTCCATCTGCCACTTATCAGTTCAGTTCTGCATCTTGTCAATGTACTGTTGCAACCTACAACAGCCCTCCACCAACCTTTGTGTCATCAGCAAACTTACCAACCCACCTTTCCACTTCCCCATCCAAGCCACAAATAAAAATCACAAATAGCAGAGGCCCCAGAACCAATCTCTGCAGTCACCAAGCTCCAGGCTGAATACTTTTCATCTACCACCACCCTCTGTCTTCTATGGGCCAGCCAATTCTCTATCCAGACAGCCAGATTTCCCTGTTTCTCATACCCCTTTACTTTCTGAATAAGCCTACCATGGGAATCTTATCAAATGCCTTGCTAAAATCCATGTACACCGCATCCACTGTATACCTTCATCAATGTGTTTTGTCACATCCTCAAAGAATTCAATAAGGCTTGTGAGGCATCACCTGCTCCTCACAAAGCCATGCTGGCTATTTCTCATCAAACTATGGTTTTTCAATTAATCATAAACCCCGTCTCTCAGAATCCTCTCCAATACTTTACCCACCACAGAAATGAGACTGACTGGTCAGTAATTCCCAGGATTATCCCTATTCCCTTTCTTGAACAAGGGAATAACATTTACTACCATCCAATCATCTGGTATGATTCCAGTGGATAGTGAGGATGCAAAGATCATCAACAAAGGTGTAGCAATCTCTTCCCTCGCTTCCTGTAGCAACTAGGGTATATCCCATCTGGCTCAGGAGATTTATCTATGCTTATGATTTTCAAAGTTTTCAGCACATCCTCCTTTTCAACATCAACCTGTACAAGCAAATCAGTCTGTTTCACACTGTCCTCAGAAGCGTCAAGTACCCTTTCAGGAACAAATACTGAAGCAAAGTATTTATTAAGGTCCTCCCTACCTCCTCCGACTCCAGGTGCAAGTTCCCTCCCCATACCTGATCGGCCCTACCCTCAGCCTGGCCATCCTTGTGTTCCTCACATAAGTATAGAACGCCTTGAGGTTTTCCTTAAATCTACCCGTTAAAGCTTTTTCAGGCCCCGTTCTAGCTCTCCCAAGTCCATTCTTCAGTTTCTTCCTGGCTATCTTGTAACCATCTAGAACCCTGTGTGATCCTTGCCTCCTCAACCTTAAGTAAACTACTCCTCTTGACTAGGTGTTCCACATCCCCTATCACCCAAGGTTCTTTCAACCTACCATCCCTTCCTTGGCTCAGTGGGACAAACCTGTCCAGCACTATCAGCAGGTGCTTCCGAAACAACCTCCACATTTCTGTTGTGAATTTCCCTGAGAACATCTGTTCCCAATATAGGTGCCCTAGTTCCTGCCTAATAGCATTGTAATTTCCCCCTCCCCCAATTAAATACTTTCCCATACTGTCTGCTCCTATCCTTCTCTATGAGTATAGTAAAGGTCAAGGTGTTGTGATCATTATCAACAAAATGCTCTCCCACCAAGAAATTGGACACCTGACCTGTTTGGTTGCCAAGCACCAACTTCAAAATGGCCTCCCCTCTATTCGGCCTATCTACATACTGAATCAGGAAACCTAACAAAAACTGCTCCAACCGAATTATTTGAACTAAGGAGGTTCCAATCAATATTAGAGAAGTTGAAGTCACCCATGACAACAACCTTGTTACTTCTGCACCTCTCAAAAATCAACCTCCCAATCTGCTTCTTTATGTCTCTGTTCCTATTGGGGGTCTGTAGAAAACTCCCAATAAAGTGACTGCTCCTTTCTTGTTTCTGACTTCCCTCCTCATTGGAACCCTGTAATCAAACCCTCCGCGACAACCTCTCTTTACGCAGCTGTGATACTAGGCCTGATTAGCAATGCCACTCCTCTACCTCTTTTACCTCACCCCTATTCCTTCTGAAACATCTAAACCCTGGAACATCCAAACCCTGGAACATCCAACAACCATTCCTGTCTCTGTGATATTCAAGTCTCCGTAATGGCCACAACACCAGTTCCAAATACTGATCCATGCTCTCAGTTAACCACGCTTATTCCTGATAGTTCTTGCATTAAAATAGACACACTTCAACCCCTCACACTGACTGCATCTTTGCCCTATCAAGTGCCTATCCCTCCTCACACACTGCATCTCATTGTTTATTACCTACTCCATCATCTGATCTATAGCTCCGGTTCCCACCCCCCGCCAATCTAATTTAAACCCTCCTGAAGAGAGTTTGCTGAGTTCCACAGTCTGGAATGTTATGACATCTCAGGTGTTCATCCAAATATTTTTTAAAGGTTGAGTTTTCCTAATCAACTACCCGCCTAAACAGTGCATTCCAGACTCCCACAAATCCCCTGTAAACCTCTGGCCTTTCACTTTATGACCCCTTGCTGTTAATCCTTTGACTAAGAGGAACAGCTGCTTTGTATTTACTCTGTCCTTGTTCCTCAATCGTACACACCTCTACCAGGTGCTTCCTCAACCTTCTCTGTTCCAAAGAACACAACCTAAGCTTATTTAGCCTCCTTCCATAGCTAAAATCCTCCATCACAGGCAACATCCTGGTGATTGTGCTCTGCACCCCTCCAGTGCAATCACATTCTTCCCATAGTGTGGGGACAAGAACTGTACATAGTACATCATCTGTGGCCTAACCAAAGCTCTGCAACATGACCTCCCTGCTCTTACAATCTATGCCATGACTGATAAAAGCAAGCGTCCTGAATGCCTTCTTAACTAGCCTATTAACCTGTGCTGCGATCTTCAGGAATCTGTGGGCAGGCATCCCATGATCCCTCTGCTCTTCAGAACTCTGTAATGCCTTGCCATTTATTGAGTATTCCCTTGTGTTGTCCCTTCACCCCACATTTATTACAGTTAAATCCATCTGTTACTGAGATGCCATCCTTTTTATATGCTCTGTAGGCGGAGTATCAGTTGGGACTAGCTTGATAATCTCAGAAGACCACTGTGCACAGGATGCATGAAACAAAACAAAATTCTAACCTTGAGCAATCATCTGTAAGTACAGTGGCACATTTCTGTATCTCCAAAACATTAGAAATATAGTTACACTCCCTCCTGTAGTTTTCCTATCTCCTTTGGGCACCAACTTTACTGTGAGATCCCTGGCATCTTGTTTCGACAGTGTCAGCAAGCTCTTCAGCCAAGGCTGCATATCACATCCAAGCTTAATTGTCTCCTAATCAAAAGCCTAAGTACATAGCTCAGCAGCATAGCATGCAGCAATTAAAAATGGAAATCCTGCTGGTTGCCCTTTCCCTAGCAAAGAATGACATGTGTCATTATAGGTCTCTGGCTGAGATTAGTTAACTTAGTGATGCAGAACGGATTGCGGTTTCTTCTAGTCTACGCTTCTTCGGCAAGCATGCTAAAGGTCAGTGTCAAACCATTTTGAGTGGCTTCTTTCTCGTGATCATTTTCTCTCCTATTTTCTGTCTTTGAAGGCATGAACTAAATATGTTGCAATTGGCACTGGGTGCATTACTCCCCCTGTTCTTGCTTACACTTGTGCAAATATCTCTGGAGAGTACATATGGCCAACTTAACCACATTGGGCATCACAGATTAATTATTCCATTCTCGCTGGAAATTCATCCATAGTTTCAGGAAGAGGTTGCTAGGTAGCAAATCAACCCAATTTCCCACAAGCCTAATTATAGCTCTCAACGATGACTATAGGATCCCATCAACTGCTTGTCTGATGATCAGTGAACTCTGTGGAAAGCAATTAACAACTAACTCACTGGGAACTAGTTTTAATCTGGAAATCTCCTTCTTCCTATGGTCCAGGTAAACACATGATTCATAAACAAATTTGTGGGCCGAAAGGCCTTTTCAGTGCTCTATGACTCCATACTTCTATCAACCAACCTCTGGGGAAGAGATCCCATCCATTTGCATTCAATTTTTAGAACTCAAAATGTGTTTTTTTATGAAACATTCTCAAGTCTGATATCCTTTGGCTGAAGTGAACCCTTCTCAATTGCCAAGTCCACTTCTTGACTTTGTCCACATGGTCAGCTTACCGGGGATGGATGAGCTTTGTAAAAAGACATTTGCTGGGTTAAGGCCTGCATATCACCAGACTGATTAACTGAAGACAAGGGGGTCCTAAGCAGCATTTAATCCTAGTCAGTCAAAGAGATTACTGTGGTACAGATATTTTACTTCAATCAAACAAAGCTTTATGTGAAACCGAACATCATTTCTCAATCAGTTTTATACAAACTTGACTGTTCCAAGATTTTTATTCAATATGTACAAAACTAAGTGGTGATGTGTTTAAGTTGACTATACCTGGCATCAAATCTTTTGATGGAGAGTTAATGCAATCACCCCTGTCTTCTGTTGAAGGAACTGCACCATCCTCATCTCCTTCTTGATTGGAGACCTGAACCAACAGTGCGGTTTCTATTCAAGGGAGTAAAGCAAAACAGATCAGTATATTCTGTGTCAGATGTTTGCGTGCCAGACTTATTCGGTTGTTGTTATTGAAACTGCACAGTAGTTAATCCCACTGAAAGACATTTCAAATGAATTGCAAAATCAATATCTGAATGGTCTTGCGTGAAATTATCTAATATCACTCGGAAGGTCCATCCTTCAACTGGCTTAGTCAGGTGAGAAATCAGCTAGGTTCCGATGAAGAATTTCCATGGATCATACAGTACATTTCATGGATAGTGGTGCAGGGTAGTTGCTTGTGTTGCGTTAAGGGACCTAATAACTCAGATTTGAACTCCAGCGTTGGTGAAGAAATAACCTAATCTCATCTAATAACAGAATTGTTAAGTAAAGCAAGGGGATCAAATATGAAAGATAAGCATTCAACATTTGCAAGTGGAGCAGTGGGAAGTTACATTTTATTCTCAAAGCCAAGAATCCTGCAAGATTAAGTCACCAATGAGGGCCATCGAGTGGACAGCGGACAGAGTTCACATCTTAGCATGATGTAGTTCTGGAGATAGAATGTGCTGAGGAAAATGTGGTTGATCAAAACAGGGATGACTACTTGAGCCCAAGGACTTCCCTAAACTATTGCTAAAACCTGTGTCTCCTTAAGTGCTTGGTTATCACAAACATACTCTTGGTAAAAACATGCTTCTAGATGTTATTTACAAATGAATGAAGTTGGATACTATAGCTCAAAAGAGTACATGGAAACACAATACTTTGAGCTACAATTTAATTTCCTTCAATGGAGCTTTACAACGCAAGGAAATCAATATTTTGACAAAACTATATATACTTTTTTAAACAAACAGAAGATTTTTCCACAGGCTATATTTCGGTGTCCCTGACAGAGCTTTCTATTAACCTCAGCAGGCCAATAAAAGGAGCTGAGTGCTTCAGAGAAGCTGCTGAATTGGAGAGCTCACTGAGACCATTCTGAAGGTAAAGAAGTTTTGTTTTACTAAATTCCCTGTTGGACATAGTGATTATCACATATTTATTGTCCTTTCCCTCCCTCAACTTAACTTGAAAATCAACTTGAGTATGTAAAAATGAAAAATATACAAGAACAGAAGAAAGAGGCAAGGAACTGGAATGGGAGTACACAGGACTGTTCAATGAGCTAATGCAGGAACCCTGCTCAGTGCTGTAACTCCTGACTGTCTAATCAATATAGCAGCAACAATGGCCTCAAACTTCTCTGCTAAAAGTTAGGTATAAGTGTAAATCCTGTCTCAGTTGATGAGAGGAAGACTCTTCTCTCTGATGGCTCTCAGGATCTTTAAAGTGTTTGGGCTACATACCTGTAAGTCCTTGTGGAAGTGGGACTGTATATAAAAAAAGATTAAAGTTACAATCACACTTCCAGAGAGCTCAAGTATGAGTGATTTTGGAAGCAAATAATCATTTGGCTGCTGTACTGCAGTCCCTGCGAGGGGGCAATTGAGATACATACTGAGGCAAAAGAAACTTCAATTTGCAATTAACTAACTGAGGAATCTCTGATGCTGACACTGGCTCCTTAAGACGTCCTAGCATCTTTTAAGTTTGCAGACCTCGAAAGCTTAACAAAAAAAATGCTAAAGTTCAGCAAAAATAATGATTTCGTCATTATGCATGAATTAGACAGTGCCTGGTGCTTGTAAAGACATCACTCCTGGTGAACCTCTCAAACTTCCATTGCAAGTTTGACTAACAAACTGCTAGTATGCAAGACAAGGAACCATTGCTTTGTTCTTATGCAGGAAAGTACAAAAGCATATGGGGAGGCTTTTTTCAAAGCCCTCACTAGCTATTTTCATGCTTTATTTTGACACTACTCCAAACTTCTACATTTTTAGTACGATGGGAGCGAGTATGAACTAAGGATATCATGGATTACATTTTTTGGGCAGCTTATTTGACAACTGCTTCCACTCATATAAACATTAGAACTGCATACTTATCAAGGTAATACACATGACAAAATGTGACACCATGCCACCTAAGGAAGTAGGTTGTTCTTAAGGAGATTTTTAAAAGAACAGAGAGAGGCAGAGACATTCAGATGTTATTGCCATGTTTCCAGTCTCCAGTGACAGGATGAAGGTAATTAGAGATGCAGAGAAGGCCAGAACTGGAGAAACAGAGTTTGCAGAAAGGGTTGGGTTGTACAGAGGCTAGAGATAAATAGGGGCACAGCTGTGGAGGGACTTGAGCACAATTATAAGGTGTTAATACACTGGAAATCAATGTAGTCTGGCAAACACAGGGCTGATGGGTGAATGGGACAGGATAATGAGTTAGAATATGGATTTCTGAATAAACGAAAGTTATAAAGGGTGCAAACAAAGGCATACATGGGTAATTATAGGAGAGCACTGGATACGTATCCAAATCTAACAAAGACATATATAAGAATCTCAACAGGAGATAGGTAGTGGCAGGGCAGAGCCAAGCAATGGTACAGAGGTGGAATGGGAAGCTTTGGAGATACAGAGGATGTCCAGTGAAAGTTTAGTTTTTCATGAACTTGGAGATAGATTAAGATAGTTGGATGACAACTGGCAGTGAACCCATTTCAACCATAACTGACAGCAGGTTCATCATCCTGAGCAGAATTCAGCAGAACAGTAACTATCTGTTTGCTACTAACATCAAACACAAATTTGAATGGCCAAATTCAAAAGATTACTAGACAGTTGAATGCTGATGTTAATTTAACCAGCTTAGTATTTGTTCAAGCTTTTCATCGTGCACTCAGCAGGACAATTCCCAAGAAATACCAATGTGAAGGGAAAAACATTTTTATACTGTATGAGAAAACAGAGCTGTTTAGTCAGCAAGTGTACTCTAATTGGTGTTGCCATGGAGAATGCACCAGTTGGATGATGACTGACAGTTAAATTTAAACCAGGCAGGACAACACCGATTGGTTAAAACATTGCCTGGAAAAATGAACCAGAGAATATCTGTCACTTATTTTAAGTTGAAATAAGCACAAACCGTGTTCATGCTGGAGGACACTTGTGGTGCTCTCATATCTGAGCCAGGAGGCCCTGGCTCAAGTCCGACCGGCTCTATTATTGTGTGATAACATCTCTGAGTGGGTTGATTAGAAAATAGTCCTGTATAGATGCTGGAAGGCTATTGTGGCATAGTGGTGGTGTCCCATCTCTGAGCCAGCATGCCCAGATTAAAATCACACCTGCTCTAAGGAGTGTATAACATGTTCTGCCAGCAAAGAACAGGGCCTTGAGTATTAATATGTAGCTTCCATCATGCATAGGTGCATCTTAGCCTGACTTACAATCTTAAATTGGTTGTCAGTGCATGTTTTATAAAAAAAACTCGGTATCCTTTAGCAAATGCTATCAAAGTGTGAATCAAGTCTAATGTTGGACACTCCATTTTATACAAGACTGATCTGTACGTCAATTCAACTTACCTGATGCAGTTCTAAATCCCCCAATATCAAGTGATCTGCTTTGCGAGTGTCAATAGCATGGGCCAAGATAGTGCATTCCTGTCATAGAGATGTACAGCATGGAAACAGACCCTTCGGTCCAACCCGTCCATGCCGACCAGACATCCCAACCCAACCTCGTCCCACCTGCCAGCACCCGGCCCATATCCCTCCAAACACTTCCTATTCATATACCCATCCAAATGCCTCTTAAATGTTGCAATTGTACCAGCCTCCACCACATCTTCTGGCAGCTCATTCAATACACGTACTACCCTCTGCATGAAAAAGTTGCCCCTGACGTCTCTTTTATATCTTTCCCCTCTCATCCTAAACCTATGCCCTCCAGTTCTGGACTCCTCGATCCCAGAGAAAAAACTTTGCCTATTTATCCTATCCATGCTCCTCATAATTTTGTAAACCTCTATAAGGTCAGCCCTCAGTCTCTGACGCTCCAGGGAAAACAGCCCCAGCCTGTTCAGCCTCTCCCTGTAGCTCAGATCCACCAACCCCGGCAACATCCTTGTAAATCTTTTCTGAACCCTTTCAAGTTTCACAACATCTTTCCGACAGGAAGGAGACTAGAATTGCACGCAATATTCCAACAGTGTCCTAACAAATGTCCTGTACAGCCCCAACATGACCTCCCAACTCCTGTACTCAATACTCTGACCAATAAAGGAAAGCATACAAAACGCCTTCTTCACTATCCTATCTACCTGCAACTCCACTTTCAAGGAGCTATGAACCTGCACTCCAAGGTCTCTTTGTTCAGCAACACTCCCTAGGACCTTACCATTAAGTGTGTAAGTCTGCTAAGATTTGCTTTCCCAAAATGCAGCACCTTGCATTTATCTGAATTAAACTTCATTTGCCATTTCTCAGCCCATTGGCCCATCTGGTCCAGATCCTGTTGTAATCGGAGGTAACCCTCTTCGCTGTCCACTACACCTCCAATTTTGGTGTCATCTGCAAACATACTAACTGTACCTCTTATGCTCGCATCCAAATCATTTATGTAATGACAAAAAGTAGAGGGCCCAGCACCGATCCTTGTGGCATTCCACTGGTCACAGGCCTCCAGTCTGAAAAACAACCCTCCACCACCATCCTCTGTCTTCTACCTTTGAGCCAGTTCTGTATCCAAATGGCTAGTTCTCCCTGTATTCCATGAGATCTAACCTTGCTAATCAGTCTCCCATGGGGAACCTTGTCGAAAGCCTTACTGAAGTCCATATAGATCACACCTACTGCTCTGCCCTCATCAATCTTCCTTGTTACTTTTTCAAAAAACTGTCCTGCATTGTTTTTTGTTCTTAGGCTATTCCACCCTATCCTGAACATGAAAAAGTGCTTCCTCATTTCACTCTTGAATATCTAGCTCTAACTGTAATTCATGACTCCGTGTTCTCAATGCTCTCACAATGTGAAACAGTTTCTCTGACACCACTTCACTCTTGCATTTTAAACTGCTCCACCAGATCACCTCTCAATCCTCTGTATTTACAGGAATACAGCCCAAGTGCAGGCAAAAAACCCCAGAAATTGCCGGAGAAACTCAAAGCCTTACAGCAAAGGTTGAGAGAAAGCAGAGTTAATTCTTTGAACTGAAAGTTCTGAAGAAGTGTCACTGGACTTGAAACTATTAGCTCTGCTTTCTCTCCACAGATGCTGTCAGACTGATTTTATCTCTCCTATATTTTCGGTTTTTTTTAGATCTTTAGTTCTTTGTTTTATTTTACCATACCTCATAATGCAATGATCAAAGCTTTCATATTACGCTGGAGAATCTGCACCATACTCCTTCCAAGGCTATAGATTTCCAAGCAGAAAGCCAAGAAGTTCCAGAAAAAGGTATCACATCAAAAGAGAAAAGCTAATAACATGACTGTTTGACAGAGCTTTTACCTCAAACTGTCACTTGTCCTTTCATTTGAAGGCTGACAAACTGGCTGTGCAAGTTTTTTTGATTTCCATTCCGATTTTCTAGATTTACAGAACTTTCATTTCTATTTTTCGTAAATTTTTTAAAGCTTCAAACCAGTTACTCATGCTGCAAATGAAATCTAGGTTGAAACTTATGTTTGTCAGCAATTTAAGATTTTACAAACCAACGATGGACAATGTGCTGGGCTGACATGTTGAGAAGAATGAAAACATGAATAATTGAGGATAAAGCTTACACTTGAATTTAACATTACAGAACTGGAGAGCTTAGTCTTTGCACTAATCAGTTTGCATTTAGAATGAATGGTATTTAGTATGGGAATTCTCTTTGGGACAGGAAAGTGTTAATCCTGTTAACCATATCATATCAAAGGTAGGAAGGTTATTTTGTGTTTGGAAGCCTGTGATCAGTGGTGTACCACAGGAGTTGGTGAGGGAACACTTGCTGTTTATTATGTATATTAAAGATTTAGAAGTGAATGTATAAGGTATAATTAGTAAGTCTGCAGATGGCACAAAAAATTGGTGATGTTGTTGACAGTAAGGAGATGGTCTCAGGCTCCGGTCTGACATTGATCAGTAGGTAATTTGGGCAGAGCAATGGAATTTAATCGTGATTAGTGCAAAGCAATATATTTTTGGAGGTTGATTAATGGAAGGATTTACACAATGAATGATGGATTCCTAGAGAGTAACAAAGGAACTCTGATGTATGAGTCCATAGATCTCGGAAGGTGTCAGAACAGGTAAACAAGGTGGTGAAGATGGCATTGGGGATGCTTGCCATCATTAGTTGGGGCATAGAATATTGGAGCAAGGAAGTCTTGTTGCACCTTTACAAAGCATTAGTTAGGCCACAGATAGAATATTGCATGCAATTTGGGTCGCTACACTATCGTAATGAAATGGTTACACTGGAGAGGATGCAGAGGAGATTCATCAAGATGTTGCCTGGGATGAAAAGTCTCAGTTATGAGGTGGAGACTGGACAGGCTGGGTTTGTTTTCCATGGAGCAGAGGACACTGAGGAGGAGAGGGAAATCTGTTTGAGGGATATGTTCTAAACTTCTCTTCTTACATTTCTTCTCTTCCTACCTCCATGACCGTAGATGTAGGAGGTAATGTTTTCATCCATTAGCTTGTAAATTATGCATACACACATATTTAGCATAACTTGGCACAAAGGCAGATATGGCCCAAGGGAAAACAGATAAGGTTTTGGCAACAATGTCAATCTGGATCCTGTATTCTTTTCAAAAGCACCACTAACATTAGAAATTAGGGCAAATTGACTTTTTTTTAAAAAACGCAATGGCTTGTTCTATTTGGAATGTTTTTGATGATTTTAGAATGTTGTGGGTTGCATCAGCTATCAATTGATATGATGAAACTTTTCGCAGTCATCAAAAAGTTAGCAGAGCTTTTAGAGCATGTTGTTAGAGCATGAAGTGGATTCAGTGAGACAGAAACTCTTAAGAACACCATTTGCTTTGTCGGCTTCGCAATTACAGAGCATCAATCTGGTATATGCAACAGCCTCAGGGAAGAGCTGCACCATTGCTGGTGTTCTGGTGCGATGAGCTCAAACTGCAGATTGAAGCAGGGAGATTTCTGATTCAGAAATCACACAATGCCTAGAAGACAGGACAGAATCCATTCTGTTAACTGTTGGGTGCCTCAGGATTCCCTAGTGACAATGGTCCCATTTTCCAAGCTTGTGGCAGAGTGCCTGAACTCAGCTCCATAGCACCATGCTCAACTTTGAACAGAATTAAAATTCAAAATGCAAGAAGTTATCAATATGGAAATTTAGTTCAAACAGCTTGGGATGGAAATGAAAATCCAATCAATGCAACGGGACTATCAGAGTCATACAAAAACCCACGCAGACAGTAGGTTCAAAATCTAATTGTTCCCTCTGAATGTTCTTGTTTGCAAGGCTGGCATGAAATCTTCCTATTATGGTGAAGTAAGGTACTTCTTGCAATGTTTAATCAAGGTTGTCACTCGGTATATTTATCACTACAAATTGCTCTCAACAATTGTGACACATCTGTAACTACTTCAGCTACTTTCACATATAGCTTGATCTGATCTCTTCAGTCATTGCATGAATTTGGGAAAGATGGCTAGAATTTACATTTGAATAAAGTATCTAAAGACACCTTCATAGCATGCCAGTTCATTTAACAGTCAATGAATTACTTTTTAAGTTTGTCACTGCTGTTATAGGATAGCTAATTTGTGTGTGGTATAATTCCACTTTCAACAGATGAGATGAAAGGCAACTATGTGGTCTTGCTGTTCTGCTGAAGAATGTTGACCAGGATGCCACGAGGAGTCCTTGAGTAGGAAAGGATCACATTGAGAAGTATCATTGGGCATTTTCTCCTCAACAGTTTAAAGGCATATTGTATTGCATAATTATATTATACTGGAAACCTGGTAAACATACCAGTTTAATTTAATAATCGGCAAATTATGGCATCAATATACCAAACTAAAGTTAGTTCCAAGCAATGCCAAAGCAATCAATGGAGTAGAGAAACCTCGAAATATTTGTTTCTGAGAGACTAAGAATCCATGTTCCAAAGCTGATAGCATAGATGGTGGAGAAAATTGTGGAGAGATTTAAAATTGGAGTTTCATACTAAAACGGAAGTTGGGAGAGGAAACTGGTAGAAACTGTTTCTAATCACAGGTCTTATTTTAAGGTAACAGACCAAAGAGCATGGAAAAATGAAGAAAACATATTTTTATTACGTGTTATGCTGATCCTGGATACATTACTTATAAGACTACAGGGAAAGATCACAAGCATGGGATTGATTGGATAACTCTTTCGGAGTGACAGCATGGCATAATGGGATAAATAGCCTCCATCGGTCCTCGATTCTCAGAACTGCCCTCCTTTGGACAGCCCATTGCATTTACACTACCATTTGCTAATGGCAACAGGCCATCTGACTACTACTGTGAAATGCTGTGCTTCCAAGACAGTTTTGAATAGGGAAAAATGAGACTAAGTAATTTAGAAAGAAGTTACTGTAGTTTTGCTCTGCTAGTTATTTTTAACACTGTTGATGGCCTTTAGTAAGTAAGATGTGTGTTGCAACACGAAGTAGAAATACTGGAATTTCAGAAGATTTGAAACATTAACTCAGTTTCTCTCTCCACAAATGCTACCAAACCTGCTGAGTTTGTCCAGCATTGTTTTCATTTCAGATTTCCAGCTCGGCAGTACTTTGATTCCATCAGATACACTGGACATTCAGTCAAAACCTTTTTTCAGTTGCAAAGTGGAAATTTAGAAACTGTGGTTTATTTTCCCCATTTTCTCAGATCAATCTCCATATTTTACCCTCTTTCTCAATGAAATCCATTAAACAGCACAAATTTTGTCAACAACTGTGCACTGCGGACAAGAGTTAAAACAGAAATAATTCAGAACTGTCATGTGGAACTGCATCAAACCACTAAGTGCTCAAAAGTGTTGATGCTGATGTGAGGGGGTCTGAAGATGCTCGAGATTTGAGGGTTCACTGAGCACAGCAGGAACAGTAAGCAGCTGCAGGAAGAAAACATAATTTCAATCTGCATTTGTTAGCCTGGGGTTTGCCTAACCAAGTCGAGGGGTCAGGTGGTAGAAGAGGGAAGGGAACGCTGAACTGAATTGAGCTGGAGACGAGTTGCTGTGTCTGCTGAGAGGGTTGGGTGAGCACAGCTAATGGGGAGTCCCTGCACCAGTGGAGTGTCCATTAGTAGATCTGGGGTGCACTGGAAAACTGTTGAGGCAGCATGATCTGGTTTCTCATGTTTCTTGGTCGAACAAAACAGAAAAAGCCCAAACCTTCAACAGTGAAGGATTCTAATGCAATGTGTAAAGTTAACTTGAATCCATATCTTTATTAAATAAAGAATTCTCAATGTCCCATCACTGCATACACAAATTAATCTTCTAAAAGCACACAATGATCTTGGTGTGAATCGAGCTGCTGAGTGCACAATCACAAGTTTTGTTTCTACATACAGGTAAAGTTTTCAAGGAATATGGAACTGAAGCAGGAATATGAACAGCAATGATCTAACTGAGCGGCAGAACAGACTGAAGAGCTAAATGTCATACTCCTGTTTTTGTATTCTGCTCTAATGCTAGTGAAGAAATGTGCCTGCCTAAGGTTCAAGATAGTGTAGCCGCTTGCTTTCATGACAGAGGATGGTAACCAGGGTCATTTCCGAGTTGCCAACTTTTCTGAACTTCTTGCACAACATTTATTCATGTTTGGGGCGATTTGCACACATTTCAGGAGGAGGGCATTACCAAAAGATAAACTAGAACCAGTCCCGTCCCCTTTTACACTGCTGGAAACAAGCGGATTGTAATTGAGGTCAGGCTCCTTGAAGCAGAACACATTCTTTCAAACCTGAACAACTGAAAAACAACGAGTGCGGAGGGTGAAGGCAACCAAGCAAGAAGGAATGATGATTGAGGTCATGCCAAGAAAATTGTGTGCCACCAAGAATAAAACGAAACAATTGATGGAGCAACTGGGCTGATCCAAAAGAATTGGGGTTAAGGTGATACACAATTACTAATAGGAATGAGCTAGCTACAGCATGGCCAAGTGGTGCAAATATTCCATTTGACAAGCTCAACTCATTGGTATAGAACAGCACTTTCACTCTCAAAAACTCCTGCTTGCATTTATTTTTACAGCACCTTTAAGGCACTTCAAAAGGAGTGAAATAAAACAAACTCATTACACAGAGTAACTTCATAACAGTAAAGCAATTCACTTAGATTACTGTAATATGCGGAACTTCTCAGCAATTAAGTAGTTGAGGGACAGTCGGCTACTTCAGAAAGTTCTGAGGGTCACTTGTCCCGAAACGTCAACTCTGATTTCTCTCCACAGATGCTGCCAGACCTGATGAGCTTTTCCAGCAATTTCTATTTTTGTCTCTACTTCAGAAACTTGCTCTAAGTGCCATCTTGTGGTCAAAATCTGTCATTAGACTGTAACAGCTGACATGCCAAAACAAAAAATGTGGCAGAGTGGTAGTGTCTCTAACTCTGGACTGGGCCAAGTCTCATCTACTCCAGAGACATGCAATAGCATAGGTTTTAAAAAAGGAAATGTCTGTATGACAATTTCCAATGGCAATTGTTAACATGCAAGTACCACTGAAGGTTGAGACAGTACACCAGGAAGTGCAAGCGGTCAGCATGATACATTTTTAAAAAATCTGGGAACGAATACTTTCCAATGTAACACAGTATTGAACTTTCACCTTCTTCTATGAGTCTACCGTAAGAAACTGAGCTTTATGAATAATTAAATTGAATTGACTGATCTGTCACATGCACTTTACAGTGAATAATACAGTAAAATACAGTGAAAACCTTCAACAGTTGTCACAATGTGGCACCATTGTAAACAGTCCAAGAATAAAAAGACATACCTGGGAAAAAGTCTATCGTTGTTTCTCCGCCTCTGCCATGAGCTGGCTCACCAACGGCACTTGCACCTCCATGCCTCGCTGCCTCCTTCGTCTGACTCACCAATGTAAGAGTTGCCACTCTGTAGGTACATCTCTTTGCCATTGGGCCCAGCACACTGTCGTCAACGCTGGGTCCCGTGCTGAAAGCACACTCACCCTGCAACCAGGAGGCCCCAGCTCAGCTGCTACTGCTGTCTCGCTGATAACCAGGAGCTGCCGCCTCATCAAAAACTAGGAGTCCCTGCTCCGGGGATACCATGCTACCACCGCTGTACCACCCCCCATGAATCCCCACCCTCTGTGTCCTTGGCTCCAGCAGTCCTTGGCTCCACTGTCATGCCAGGCTGCTGCCATCTTGCCTGAAGTCCTGCTCCTGCTGGTTTTCTCCAAGATGTCACCTTGCTAGTATCACCATCTTGAAAGGTCTGCTGCTGCCATCACCTCCGATTACTGGAGGAGCCGAGGCTGCCGCCATTCTGCGTATGGCCCGCTCTTGCTGCTGTGCTGTGCTGGTGCCACCGACTAATCCGCCATAAAAGACTTTGAATAAAAGAAAAAAGCAAGCAGATGGGAGCAGATGAGCATTTGTTCAGCTAGAGGTGATGAGTGGATGATCCATCTCAGCCTCCTCCAGAAGCCCTAAGCATTCCAGACACCAGTCTTTAGCCAATTTGATTCACTCCAAGGAACAGTTGGAGACACTGGATACTGCAAAAAATGTTGGCCCTGACAACATTCCAGCAATAGTACTGAAGACCTGTGCTCTAGAAAGTGCCGGTCCCCTAGCCAAGCTGTTCCAGTACAGTTACAACACTGGCATCTATCCAACAGTGTGGAAAATGGCCCAGATATGCCCTGTACACAGAAAGAACATAACATAGGAACTAGGAGCAGGAGTATGCGGTTCGGCCCTTCGAGCCTGCTCCAACACTCAATTAGATCATGGTTAAACTTTTCGTGGACTCAGCTCCATTTACCTGCGTTTTCACACTATCCGTTAATTCCTTTATTTTTCAAAAAATTAACCACCTTAGCTTAAAAAGTGATTACTGAAGTAGCACCAACTTCTGGGTGAAGAAGTTCCTTCTCAGTTCAGTCCTAAACCTACTTCCTCTAATCTTGAGAGCATGCCCTCTTATCCTAGTCTCACCAATAGTGGAAACATCCTATTTCTATGTTATTGATTCCCTTCATAATTTTATACCTTTCTATAAGATCCCCCACTCATTCTTCTGAATTCCAATGAATATAATCCCAACCTACTCAGCCTCTCCTCATAAGGCAATCCCCATAACTCCGGAATCAACCTAGTGAACCTCCTCTGCACCCTCTCCAGTGCCAGTACATCCTTTCTAAAGTAAGGAGACCTAATCTGCACACAGTACTCCAGGTGTGGCCTCAACAGAACCTTGTACAGCTGTAACATTACCTCTGTGCTTTTAAACCCAACCCCTTTAGCAATGAAGGACAAAATTCCATTTGCCTTCCTAATCACTTGTTGTACCTGCAGACCAACCTTCTGTGATTCATGTACAAGGACACCCAGGTCCCTCTGCAAATCAGCATGCTACAACTTTTTACCATTCAAGTAATAATCTACTTTGCTGTTACTCCTACCAAAATGTATGACCTCACATTTACTAACATTGTATTCCATCAGCCAGACCTTTGCCCACTCACTCAATATATCTATGTTCCTCTGCAACATTTCACAGTCTTCTGCACGCTTTGCTCTGCCACTCATCTTAGTGTCACTGGCAAATTTTGACACCATACACATTATCCCCAACTCCAAATCATCGATATAAATTGCAAATTGTTATAGCCCCAACACCAATCCCTGAGGTACACCACTAGTCACTGATTGCCAGCCAGAATAGCACTCATTTATCCCCACTCTATGCTTCGTGTCAGTCAACCAATCCTCTATCCACGCTAATACTCTATCCCTAACACCATGCATCCTTATCTTATGTAGCAGCCTCACGTGCGGCACCTTGTCAAAGCCTGAAAATGTGTTGCTGGAAAAGCGCAGCAGGTCAGGCAGCATCTCGGGAACAGGAGAATCGACGTTTCGGGCATAAGCCCTTCTTCAGGAATGTCAAAGGCCACAGGACAAATCCAACCCGGCCAATTACTGCCCCAGTAGTCTACTCTCGTCATCAGTAAAGTAATAGAAGGTTTCATCAACAGTGCTATCAAGCTGCACCTGCTCAGCAATAACTTACTCAGTGACACTCAGCCTGGGTTCTGCCAGAACCACTCAGCTCCTGACTTCATTACAGCCTTGGTTCAAAAGAGCTGAATTCCAGAGTTGAGGTGAGAGTAACAGCTCTTGATATCAACTCTGCATATGACCAAGTGTGGTATCAAGGAGCTCTGGCAAAACTGGAATCAATGGGAATCTGGGGGCAAACTCTCTGGCGATTGGAGGCATACATGACACACAGGAAGTTAGTCGTAGTTGTTGGAAATCAATAATCTCAGCTCCAGAACATCGCTGCAGGAGTTCCTCAGGGCAATCTGCTAGGCCTAATCATCTTCAGCTGCTTCATCAATGACCTTCCTTCCACCATAAAGGTCAGAAGTGAGGATTTTTGCCAATGATCGCACAATGTTCAGCACCATTTGCAATTCCTCAGATACTGAAGCAGTCCATGTCCAAGTGCAACAAGATATGGATAATATTCAGGCTTAGTCTGACAAATGGCAAGTACCATTTGTGTCACGAATGCCAGGTTATGACCATCACCAATAAGAGACAATCAAACCACTTCCTTTTGACATTCAATGGAGCTACCAACACTGAATTCCCCCACTGTCAAGATCCTTGGGGTTATCATTGACCAGAAATCAACCGGTTTCACAACATACACACAAAAGCAGCTAGAAATACTGTGGTGAGTAATACACTCCCTGACGCTCCAAAACTTTTCTTCCATCTACGAAATACAAGTCAGGAATGTGATGGAATACTCCCCACTTGCCTGGATGACTGCAGTCCCAACAACACAAGAAGCTGGACGTTATCCAAGACAAAGCAGCCCACTTGACAGGCACTACATCTATAAGCATCCATTCCCTCCACCACTGATGTTCAGTAGCAGAAGTGTGTACTATCTTCAAAATGCAGTGCAGAAATTCACCAAAAAACTTCATACAGCACTGTACAACACCCATGACCACTTTCATCTAGAAGGACAAGAGAGGCAGATATATGGGAACACCACCACCTTCAAGTTCCCACCAAGCAACTCACCATCCTGACTTGCAAATATATCGTCTTCCTTCACTGATGTTGGGTCAAAATCCTGGAATTCCCTCCCTGAACGCATTATGGGTCAACGCACAAGTGGACTGCAGTGGTTCAACAAGGCAGCTCACCACCACCACCACAAGGGCAACTAAAGACAGGCAATAAATGCTGGCCACAAATTCCACAAATGAATTAAAAAAAAAATGAAAGAAGTCCTGGGGCCAAAAATCTGCACACAGCCCTTCTACTCTGGCGCCATCTTGAGAGGTGGGCAGGATAAAATATTGAACGTGCAGGTGTAGAATTGTGATCACTTAGAAAAAAACAAACAACCTCTTCCTCTCCCAAAAACAGCAGGCAGAGACAGGGACACACATCAATATTAGCCAAGGATAATAGGGGTATCATGTCGAGATTTCCTGTTCCAGGCTTCCACGGTAATATTTCTGAATCGATAGAATGATGCCTTCCTTTTGTATGATAAGTGTCTGACAGGAGTTAACAAATGAAATAAGCTGAGGGATGTGCAAAGTGATGTACACCTGGGGCAGCAATTCTTCTAACCTTAGCCAGATGTGGTTAAACAAGTGATGGACATGGGATAGGTTGGCAACTCCTAGAAAGAAGGTTTAAAAACAAGTGTCAGGAAGAGGGAGAGTTCAGTCTTCTTCAAATGCAAGAAGAATGGAAGCACCCTGGTTAACATGGAGTGACAGAGAATATAAATGAAGAACAACGAACCCGCCACCTCCAGGTGTAGAAAATGGCTTCATCCATCTGCTCATCTTCTGGGACTGGCAAACTGTGCTCTCCTGTCATGGGTCATGTGCCTTTTCTGTCTACATCTGACGCACAGGCTCAACAAATTTTTGCTTCTTAAGCAAATTTAGTGTAATTTGTTATGAATGCAATCCTTTGAGCAATCTGTAACTCCCGGACTCAAATCTTAGAAAATGATATTAGAAGTGGGTTACCACATTGGTGAGGGTCTGCTAGCTCAGTTGGCTGGATGGTTGGTTGGCAATGCAGAATGATGCTACAGTGGGTTCAGTTCACAGACTGGCTGAGGTTATCATGAAGGACTCTTCTTCTCAACCTCTCCCCTTGCCTGAAGAGTGATGACCCTCACCACCTCCTTTCAGCTCTCACTAATGAAAGAGCAGTCTTGTAAGACTATGGCTACTTTATCATACCAGATCAGGTCATGGTTGATAGGGGAAATTATGATTGCATTATCAGTAAGCATGTCAGGAAATTAAAGCATAATCGAAAGAAATGATGAGAAAGGTTGAGACAAAGTCTGGTCAACAAGTGCACTTTAAAAATGTTAAGTGAATACTGACACCACATTAGGTCAATGAGAAAGAAGGGGGTAAAAGGGGCCCCAAATACAGCACAAGATTCTACTTACTGATAACTCAGGATCATTCCCTCTCCAGCAAAATGGAGTGAGTGGACAACAAATACATTTTACAGATGAAGATTATAAAATTAATCACTGTTTGTTGCACCAGTGTGGTCTTCAGATCTGACTCTGGATGAGTGGTGCTGGAGGAGCACAGCAGTTCAGGCAGCATCCGAGGAGCAGCGAAATCGATGTTTCAGGCAAAGGCCCTTCATCAGGAATAAAGGTAGAGAGCCTAAAGCGTGGAGAGATAAGCTAGAGGAGGTTGGGGGTGGGGAGAAAGTAGCATAGAGTACAATAGGTGAGTGGGGGAGGGGATGAAGGTGATAGGTGAGGGAGTAGAGGGTGGAGTGAATAGGTGGAAAAGGAGATAGGCAGGTAGGACAAGTCATGGGGACAGTGCTGAACTGGAAGTTTGGAACTAGGGTGAGGTGGGGGAAGGGGAAATGAGGAAACTGTTGAAGTCCACATTGATGCCCTGGGGTTGAAGTGTTCCGAGGCGGAAGATGAGGCATTCTTCCTCCAGGCGTCTGGTGG
>NC_057712.1:121768269-121794534 GCF_004010195.1 Chiloscyllium plagiosum
AGATGATGGTTTGGTGATGGGGGGTGGGGTCATGGTCGAGGGGGCAGTAGGAAGAGGTGTCCTCGAGTTGACGTTTGGCTTCAGCGGTGTAGCGGTCAGTGCGCCAGACTACCACTGCACCCCCTTTATCCGCTGGCTTGATGGTGAGGTTGGGATTGGAGCAGAGGGATTGGAAGGCTGCGCGTTGTGAGGGTGAGAGGTTGGAGTGGGAGAGGGGGGATAGACAGGTTGAGACGGTTAATGTCCTGGCGGCAGTTGGAAATGAAGAGGTCGAGGGCAGGTAATAGGCCAGCGCATTGTGAAAAGGAAGCTCGGAGGAAAAGGAAGAAGTGAAGAGGATTGTGAAAGTAAACTCGGAGTTAAATACTCATTGCCATTCGAGCTATGATTTGTGATCTACTATATTTAAACTTAAAAATTAGGATTGAATGTGTTTTTCAGTGCTTGGGAAATTGGTTGGATTGAGTTTGACAGCATTGAGAAGCTAAATTAATTTAGGATGATTAAGCAATCAATCAATCACTTCAACAGGATCACCATTTTTTTCCATGTAGTATTTCACAAAAAAAGAACATTGTGAAGAAAAAGGATGCTGGATTATTCCTCGAGCATTTTGATTATTTATTAAAAAGTTTGAGAACAGGTGGAGCTGCAGTTTTTCCTAGCTCTGATATTTTTCTCCTTCATGCTGTGATTTTTACTGAGGTATGGTACCAGCAGCTCCAACCTTACTGCTTATCATGTGCAAATGTCAAAGGTGAGCACCGTGAAACTACTCAAGCACTGACAATATCAAAGCCACTCATTATTGTGTTCGTAATTGACGACCACTCAGTGGGATGGTACATCAGGAGCAAGAATGAAGCCAATTGTATCTTTCTTTCTCTAACACAAAGGCATGATGGCCTCCTGTAGCACATCTGCAGCTGCCTGTAGTGAGATTAATAAAGGAAACTTGGAGAGCTCCCTCTTGCTGGTCCATGCTGCCAGAAGTTAACAATTCATGTCTTAACTCACCGTTATCCTGGCTGGGATTCTCCATTAAATCAGTGGGGTAAGATAGGCCTGCCTCTTGTTCTGTCTCTTGCCCTTGGGTCAAACCAGTAGACTTGTTCTTTAGCACTTCTTCCTTTTCCTCTTCCTCTTCCTCCTCCTCCTCTTCAACTACTTGGCTTTCCTTCATGTTAAAACAACTACTAGGTGGCTCAGGGCGTTTAGGTGGCAATCTCTGTATGGAAATCAATGATATAAACAGTTTTTTTAAAAATGCCACCAAGGTTTGGAACGCTTTTCTTTCAAGAACAGAATAATTTGTCATTAAGCCCAAACAATGCAACATTTTATACAGAATAATATTGTCAAATGCCTATTCAGCAGCTGCTTTATCTCATCAAAATTGCTCTTTTATTTGTTCATAGGATGTGGATGTCACGGGCAAGACCAGTTTATGTCGCCCAATCCCACTTCTCCAGAGAAGGTGGAGATGTGCCCTGATCCTGGACTGTTACAATCCTTCAGATGTAGAGGCTGCCACAGTGCTATTAGGGAGTTCCAGTATTTGGACTGAAATGATGAAGAAATAATAACATAGTTCCAATTCAGAATGATCTGTGGCTTGGGGGGTAATTGAAAGTGCTGGTGCTCCCACACATCTCCTGCTCTGTGCTTCCAGGTGGTAGGGGAAATGGGTTTGGAATGTGCAGTCAGAGAAGTCAGGATGAGTTACTGCACTACATCTTACAGTCATAGAGATGTACAGCATGGAAATAGACCCTTCGGTCCAACCCGTCCATGCCAACTAGATATCCCAACCCAATCTAGACCCACCTGCCAGCACCCGGCCCATATCCCTCCAAACCCTTCCTATTCATATACCCAACCAAATGCCTCTTAAATGTTGCAATTATACCAGACTCCACCACATCCTCTGGCAGCTCATTCCATACACGTACTACCCTCTGCGTGAAAATGTTGCCCCTTAGGTCTCTTTTATATCTTTCCCCTCTCACCCTAAACCTATGCCCTCTAGTTCTGGACTCCCTGACCCCAGTGAAAAGACCTTGTCTATTTATCCTATCCATGCCCCTCAATTTTGTAAACCTCTATAAGGTCACCCCTCAGCCTCCGACGCTCCAGGGAAAACAGCCCCAGCCTGTTCAGCCTCTCCCTGTAGCTCAGATCCTCCAACCCTGGCAACATCCTTGTAAATCTTTTCTGAACCCTTTCAAGTTTCACAACATCTTTCCGATAGGAAGGAGACCAGAATTGCACGCAATACTCCAACAGTGGCCTAACCAATGCCCTATACAGCTGCAACATGACCTCCCAACTCCTGTACTCAATACTCTGACCAATAAAGGAAAGCATACCAAACGCCGCCTTCACTATCCTATCTACCTGCGACTCCACTTTCAAGGAGCTATGAACCTGCAATCCAAGGTCTCTTTGTTCAGCAACACGCCCTTGGACCTTACATTAAGTGTATAAGTCCTGCTAAGATTTGCTTTCCCAAAATGCAGCACCACACATTTATCTAAATTAAACTCTATCTGCAAGTCCTTAGCCCATTGGCCCACCTGATCAAGATCACGTTGTAATCTGAGGTAACCTTCTTCGTTGTCCACTACATGTCCAATTTTGGTGTCATCTGCAAACTTAATAACTATACCTCTTATGCTCACACCCAAATCATTTATATAAATGATGAAAAGTAATGACCCAGCACCAGTCCTTCTGGCACTCCACTGGTCACAGGCCTCCAGTCTGAAAAACAACCCTCCACCATCAGCCTCTGTCTTCTACCTTTGAGCCAATTCTGGATCCAAATGTTCTCCCTCTATTCCACGAGATCTAACCTTGCTAACCAGTCTCCCATGGGGAACCTTGTCACATAGAGAGTGAAGTGACACCACATTTTCCTAAAATTCATTTGGTTTCCTTTGGGATTTGTCCAGAAATTAGCATTCATCTTTTTCATTTGCACCAAGTTTATATTTAAATATATAATAAGATTTTAAAATACTTTGGATATAATTAAAAATAACCTTTATTTCAGGTCTAGTTGCCTTCCTTAAGCATAAGCTAACCCTGAAACATGTGAATCTCGAATTGATTTGCTCCCAGAACAGTTCTAATGGAAACGTCAGTTCTCTAGACTTTATCAGGCAGTATTCGGTACAAAACCCAACTGCGGAAACTAAGAAGGTGGGTGCAGCATTCACCTCTGTTGGCTTGAGAGAACCAGGTTAAAATTCCCAATTTCAACAATTTTCCTTAGGGTGATCTGGAAGTTTTGGCAGTGATGATGCATTGTGCTCTGGTCAGGAATTTCACACATCATTTGGGACAAATTTGCTTACTTGATTGAGACCCCATTCATCATCTTAATTATTCAGTCCCTACACCACCAGCAGACCATGGTATGGACCATCTACAAAATGCACTGCAGCAAGTTGCCAAAGCTTCTTCATTAATATCTCCAAAACCAGTGAACTTTATCACCAAGTAAATCAAAGGAGGTAGATAGAGGAGAACATTGCCACCTCCAAGATGCACACCTTCCTAACTTAGAAATATATTGTGTTTCTTAATTATCACTTAGTCAAAATTCAGGAGCTCTGCTTAATAGCAGTATGACAGTATTTTCAAAGCACTGCTTGTGGCTGAAAAGACAGCTCACCATCAACATCCTAAGATTAACCAGGATTTGGAAGTAAAAGTAGGACATGCAACATTGCTAATATCCCATGAAAAATACCAGCTCACATTGGGGTAGGTCTTTAAGGGGTGATGTAATGGTAATACCAACACAAATTGTAATCCTCAGGATAATGTTTTAGAGACTTGGGTTTGAATCCCACCATGGCAGATAATTTGAATCCAATTTCAAAAAAAGTCTGGAATTAAAAGCTGGTCGATATTGTAAATACCCATCTGGTTCATTAATACCGTTTAGGGAGGGAAATCCGTTACCTTTATCTGGTCTGGCCCACATGTGACCACAAACCAAGCAAGTGGTTGACCCTTAACTGACTCTGAACTGGCCCTACAGATCAGGTAGTTCAAGTAGAAGTTAGGGATGGCAAATAATTACTGGCCTGGTCAGCATCATTTATAGTCCAAGAACAAATAGAAACAAAACTTAAGGATCTGCTGAAGTACACAATTGACAAAGCTATACAATTAATTAATAAAATATATTCCACAATTATAGTCACCATTGCAAGATACCACCATCATACAAAG
Source organism: Chiloscyllium plagiosum (assembly GCF_004010195.1). Classification (NCBI taxonomy): domain Eukaryota; kingdom Metazoa; phylum Chordata; class Chondrichthyes; order Orectolobiformes; family Hemiscylliidae; genus Chiloscyllium; species Chiloscyllium plagiosum. Next base: position 121,772,515 of record NC_057712.1, read on the forward strand.
GTGAAAAAAATTACTTTGCAATTTAAAACACCAACTAAAGACAGATCCAGGCACATTGTACATCAAAGTAAAAGAAATGAATCCCTAGAGCTCTTGACCAGAAACAGCAAGTGACAACTCTTTTAATTTGCCTTGATAAGCCTTAATCCCAACCTTATCAATGGCACCCCTACTGTATCAGCATTACACTTCCGTCTCTAACAGCTGCCACTTTAATGACACCTCTAAATTAAGATTGCCAATTTGTGTCAAATCACTAGCAACTGTGTTTCATGGGCTCACACTTGTTGATCTGAACATGGACAGGGTCATTTTATGTAAGACTCTTTACAACCAGCTGAAATTTGAAAATTTTGACATGTCAGCCTAGGCTGGGTTGAAACTCTGATTCCAGAAGAATAAGATAATTTCGCAACTTTGAACAAAATAATGAGATATTTTACAAGTATATCAAGAAAAATGGAAAGCTGTGGTGCGCCATTAGAGGTTAGACAGGACAATACCACAGGTTAACATGGAAGAGATGGCAGAAATAAGTGTTTTGGTTCGATTTGTACCAGATTGAAAAGGTAAACATGACTTTGAATGATGAGCTGAATAATGGGATAAGAACATTTGAAATAAAGGTGGTGATGTATTGAATGAACTAAACAAACTCAAAAAGGATAAAGACACTGATCTAGATTTTATCCACATATTTTAAAGAATTTAGGGAACTGATGCCAGAGACATTAATACTCATATTTAAGATTTCATTAGACAAAGATACGGTGGCAGCACGGTGGCACAGTGGTTAGCACTGCTGCCTTACAGCGCCAGAAACCCGGGTTCAATTCCCGCCTCAGGTGACTGTGTGGAGTTTGCACGTTCTCCCCGTGTCTGCGTGGGTTTCCTCCGGGTGCTCCGGGTTCCTCCCACAGTCCAAAAATGTGCAGGTTAGGTGAATTGGCCATGCTAAATTGCCTGTAGCGTTAGGTAAGGGGTAAATGTAGGAGAATGGGTCTGGGTGGGTTGCGGGTCGGAGGGCCTGTTTCCACACTGTAAGTAATCTAATCTAATCTAATTCAGCAGGTATAAAGGGAAAGGTAAAGTTGCCATAGTCTTAAGAGACCACAGGGCTGCTCTCTCATTTCAGAGGGATGACGAGTAGTGTTTTAACCTGTGTGGAGAGGTTGAGAAGGTGAGTCATTCATGTAGTGCCAAAAGACTAGCAGATGGCTAATGTAATTTCTATATTTAAGGATCAGAACTGGAAATATCCAGTTAAAAATCACACAACAGCAGGTTATAGTCCAACAGGTTTAATTAGAAGCACACTAGCTTTTGGAGCGACGCTCCTTCATCAGGGATTCAATCACCTGATGAAGGAGCGTCGCTCCAAAAGCTAGTGCTTCCAAATAAACCTGTTGGACTATAACCTGGTGTTGTGTGATTTTTAACTTTGTACACCCCAGTCCAACACCGGCATCTCCAAATCATGGAAATATCCAGGGAACCATAGACAAGTCAGCTTAACATTAATGGAAGGAAAATAATGAATCCATACTAGAGGACGGAATAGAAAAAAATGATAAATTAGAAAGATAATAATAGACTGTGCAAATGGATTTCAAAAGGCAAAATCTTGCTTGATCAACCTTAATGGATTTTTTGTGAAAGTAACAAACCAAGTAGACAATGACAATGCCTTACAACGGATATAATTTATATTGATTTAAAAAATTCTTTCATAAGGTGGCCCACAAGAAAAAGGGACAAAGAAGACAGAGTAAGATCAAATGGAAGAAAGAATGTTTGGTTTTAAGATGGAAAGTAGAGAATGGAAGCAGAAAATGGGATTAATTAGCAATTACTTGGAGTAGAATAGGGGAGTGTTACATCGTGGAATGTGTGCATTGCTAGCAATTCCAATATTTGTTATTTAACTTTGGTTGCTCTTAAACTGAATGGTTTGCTAGACTATAGCAGAGGGTAGTTAATAAATTTAATTACATTGCTGTGGGTCTGAAGTTGCATATAGGTCACACCAGATAAAGGTGGTAAATTTCCTTCCCTGAAGGACATTAGCAAACAAAATTAATTTTTACAACAATTTTAAGCAGTTTCATGCTTTCAATTCCACATTTTATTAAACAGTCATAGAGTTGTATAGAATTGTCTGAAACAGACCCTTCAATCCAACTCGTCCATGCTGACCAGATATCCTAAATTAATCTGGTCCCATTTGCCAGCATTTGGCCCATATCTCTCTAAAGCCTTCCTATTCATATACCCATTCAAATGCCTTTTAAATGCTGTAATTGTACCAGTCTCCACCAATTCCTCTGGGAACTCATTCCACACATGCACCACTCTGTGTGAAAACATTGCCCCTTAGGTCCCTTTTAAATCTTTCCCCTCTCACCCTAAACTTATACCCTCAAGTTCTGGATTCCCCTAGCCCAGGGAAAAGACCTTGTCTACCTACCCTATCCGTGCCCCTCATGATCTTAAACTTCTGTAAGATCACCCCTCAGCTTCCAATGCTCCAGGGAAAATAGCCCAAGCCTATTCAGCCTCTCCCTATAGCTCAAACCCTTCAACCTGTTATTAATTAACCCATGTCGAGGTTTACAAAATTATGAGGGGCATGGACAGGATAAATAGACAAAGTATTTTCCCTGGGGTCGGGGAGTCCAGAACTAGAGGGCATAGGTTTAGGATGAGAGGGAAAAGATATAAAAGAGTCCTAAGGGGCAACCTTTTCACACAGCAGGTAGTACAGGTATGGAATGAGCTGCCAGAGGATGTGGTGGAAGTTGGTACAATTGCAACATTTAAGAGGCATTTGGATGGGTACATGAATAGGAAGGGTTTGGAGGAATATGGGCCAGGTGCTGGCAGGTGGGACTAGATTGGGTTGGGATATCTGTTCAGCATGGACAGGTTGGACCGAAGGGTCTGTTTCCATGCTGTACATCTCTATGACCCTAAGACACTAGTTTGGGCCTCTGCATTACTAGTCTACATTTCCACTGTACCATCATTATTCCCTCCATGAGGGCAACCATTGTTCACAATTTCCATTTAACAATTTGGGCTTTGAAATCAAAGAAACAATTTCTAAATTCCAACCAACCAATACTAAATTTGGGAGAATAATCACAACCATTGTGAATGATTGCAACAAATTACAGAAAATATTAATGTAATTGAAGCAAGGGTAAATACTTATTAAATAAAGTTTAATGCAAATAAATATGAGATAGTATATTTTGATAACAAAAATAGAAAGTCACTTATTACTTGCAAGGTACAGTCCAATCTCGGTGAGTATTTTGAAACCAATTTTGCCCCATCAAACTTGGGCCCCAAACTTTTTACTACAATCAGGGATAACTGAACCAACTGCTTCTCATAAGAGACCAGAACTGAAGTTGTACAATTAATGTGTAAAGGTTCCCTGGTATAGGGTCTCAGTCCAGTCGAGGTTTTACACAAACCTAAGGGTTGGAGTCCAGAATGAATTTTTTAAAAGACTAATAATACAGCCACACTGATGTCAACCTCCATTAGAACAAACTGAACATTCACTGGATATTTATTTTGATAGATTCCGATTTGAATATCACTAAGCAATTTAACTGCTCCAAACCTGATGCATGACTTTCCAGGGTGTGTACTCTCCTGGATACCAGCCAATGGGTTCTCTTACTCAATTTAGGTCTAGTAGGTCTCTTTTGTTGTTTTGAGACCACATACTGGCACCTTGCTGGCCCTGATCTTGACTTTTTTTTAAACCATTTGGCTGAGGCTTGGCTTTGTTTTGGAGTTTTACTGCGGGCTGACCTAGAGTTCCACTGTCCAGGATATGTTCCAAGTTAGGCTGTGTAATGCCTTCACTCAAGTGATGTTCCTAAACTCAGTCAGATTGGCGATGGTGTCCACTTCCATCAGAACACCCTGCTCCACTTTCCAATGATAAAGCCAGTCGTAGTGCCTGTTTGAAGTCCAGTTGGGATATTAATCTCACTCTTGTCGCCACTGAAATAACTACAGAGAGGCCAGTATCCCGTCAACCTTTATTTACACTTGGAGAGTCCTTGACACTGATCCAGCTCCCTCAGAGCTAGCTCTGAGAGTGAACAGGATGTCAGACACTCCTGTTTTTATCTGTCAGCCAGGCTTCCTGATTGGAGGCAGATTAATTGCCCCAAATCAGGGAAGACATATTGTATGAAGTCCACCTGGCTGACCATGTGGAAAATTTCTATAGTCTTCACCTAAAGCTAGGTTAGATTGTGGGACTTCCTCCCACATTCCAGGGGCGAGTCGGTTGAAGTAAATATCATGACCACATTTAAGGGGAAACTTGATAGGCACGAGTCATAAAGGAATGGGTGGTCAAATGGCAATATTGGATGAGAGGAGATGGGGACAGGGGATGCATGAGTGCAGCATAAAAATCTGTATGGGCTGATTATGCTGTACAGCCTATTTCTATGCCATATAATGAAAGAAAATATACTTTAAACAGTGAAATAAGTCACTGAGTCAACATAATGAATTCTTTGGCTCTCCAGATTATAAACCAGAATGGAATAACTCTGGAAATAGGCATTTTATTTACTGGATGGTAAAATATTTTTCAAAATCAGTCAGTCATGGTAATGTACAGAAGTCCATTTTCCTTGAAGTTGCAAAGTGAGTACATAAAATTCATGTGTTTCTTTTTAAAACAGCTGATTGTTTAGAACAGGTGAAAATATAAACTATAGATTTTTTTAAATGTTGAAAATTTCAGTATTTGCCACTAAACCAGCTCCTCCAGGCACAGGCCCTACATAGATCAAAGCCTGGCACTGTCCTGTAAAACTTAAGATTTAGTTTTGTACTTGGAAGATTTGAGTGTCAAAACAGCTACTAAAATTAAATTTGACATTTTGTAACTATGTTTGAGTAAGCATATTTGGAGCTTGGATCAGCTGAAATCCAAACTTTGAAAATGCTGCATGCTCAGTCTGATTAATGGGCTGCAAAATGAACTGCTACAAATTAAACACAGCTCCAGTGTTGGGGTCAATGGAATAATGAGCCCTCCACCCTCAAAAGGGCTCTGCTTTACACAGTGAACTCACCCCCACCAAACTCGCCCTCTCCCACTTGCTGTGGGCATGCTATTGACCCTGAACGTTTCAGCAACTTACAAAAACAATTCCTTTTGCCTAGCTCTTCCCTTCTCAGCATCTCTCTCTTTCTTGTTCAGTGATAACGTCTGTCACATCTCAGTTGGAAAGTTATGGATTTAAGCCTTAGTCCCGAGACTCAGTGCAAATTCAGTTTCATTCTTCAGTGCATTGCTGAGGCAGTGTGTTTCAGTTTGGCTATTCTTGGGAATGTGGGCATCATGAGTTAGGCCAGCGTTTATTGCCCATCCTAGTGGCCGAGGTGGTGGTGAGCTGTCTTCTTGAACCGCTGCAGGTCATGTCCTGCAGTTAGCCCCACAATGTCATTAGGGAGGGAATTCCAGGATTTTAACCAAACAACACTGAGGGAATGGTTATACGTTTCCAAGTCAGAATGGTGAATGGCTTGGAGGGGAACTTGCAGGTGGTGGTGTTCCCATGTATCTGAGCCCTTATCCTTTCAGATAGAAGTGGTCATGGGTATGGAAGGTGCTGTCTAAGGACCTTTAGTAAATTTTTGCAGTACATCTTGTAGATGACATATACTGCTACTATAGAATGTCACTGGTGGAGGGTATGAATGTTTGTGGATATGGTGCAAATCAAACGTGCTGCATTTTTCCTGGATAATGTCAAGTGTTGAGTGTTTTTGGAGCTGCACTTATGCAATGCAGGAAAATGCGGAGTGGTCCATCACACTCCTGACTTATGTTTTGTTGATAGTGGACAGGGTTTGGGGAGTCAGGTGATGAGTTACTCACTAGTTTCTGATCAGCTCTTGTAGCCACTGTGTTAGTAAGGCTTGTTCAGTTTAGATTCTGGTCAAATGGTGGCACCAGAATGTGGATATTTGGGGAATTCAGAGATGGTAATTGGATTGACCGCTGGGAGGATGGTTAGATTGCCTCTGGTTGGAAATAGTCATTGCCTGGCATTTGAACAGTGAATATGTTACTTTCAACTATTCAGCCCATATTTGGATATCATTCAGGTCTTACTGTACTTACAGTAAGATGACATCTGAGATGTCACGAATGACACTGAACTTCATGCAATTGTTGAACATCTCCACTTCTGACTCTATGATGGAGTGAAGATCATTGATAAAGCAAGTGGAGATGGCTTAGCCTCAGATACTACAGGTAGACAACCCTTTATCCAAAATCCTGAAATCTGAAAAGTTCTAAAGTCTGAAGATTTTTTGTGAAGTTTTTTTTCTCATTAACAAGGTTGTTTAACATGCAAACAGTTAACCCAAGTCGATACCGACTCTATGCGTGTCACTCAGATGCAGCACAGAGAGGTGTGGCCTAGCACTGGCAGGCTTTAATTCTGTCTCCAAGGCGCAACTTACTCAGTGAGTCTGTTCCTCAGTGAAGACTTTTTAAAATTTCACCACCAAACTGCCTCATATTCCGAAATTCGAAAAATTCTGAATTCTGAAAACCAGCTGGTCCCGAGCATTTCGGATAAGGGATTGCGCACCTGTACCCTGAGGGACTCCGTAGACATGTCCTTGAGTTGACATGACTGACCTCTAACAACCACAAGCATCTTCCTATGTGCTTTCTGTAACTCCAAGCGCAGATTTCTCTGATTCTCACCGACTCCAGTTTTGCTAGGGCTCTTTGATGCCATGCTCAGTCAAATGTGCCTTGATGCCAAGCACAGTCACTCTCATTTCACCCATGGAACTAAGCTCTTTTGTACATGTTTAAACCAAGGTTGTAATGAGGAGAAGAACTGGTTGGTTCTGGCTGAACCCAAACTGAGCTTCAACGAGCAGCTTATTGCTGAGCAGGTGTTGCAATAGCACTATTGACGACAACTTCCATTACTTTACCAATGGCAGAGTAGACTGATGGCATGGTAATTGACCTGGTTGGACTTATCCTGCTTTGAGTGTGGCGGATGTATCTGACCAATTTTCTACATTGCTGGGCCTGTGTTGTAACTAGACTGCAACAGCTTGGCTAGGGGTGCAGCGGGTTTGGGAGCACAAATCTTCAGAACTATTGGCAGAATATTATCAAGGCCCATTGCCTTTGCAGTTTCAAGTGTTTCCAACCATTTTGTGGTACCATTTGAAGGAAATTGAACTGATTGAAGACTGGCATTTTTGATGCTGGGGACCTCTGGATGAGGCCAAGATGGATCATCCATTTGGTACTTTTGGCTGAAGATTATGCAAATGTTTCAGCTTTTTCTTTTGCATCGATCTTCTGGGCTCCCTCATCATTGAGAATGCAAGTATTTATGGAGCCTCCTTCTCTAGTGAGATGTTTAATTATTCACCACCATTCATGACTGGATATGGACTGCAGAGCTTACATCTGATCCGTTAGTTGAGGAACTGCTTAATTCTGTCATATGTGCTCAGACAAGTTCAATAAATCCCAAGACATTTCTCTCTCTATGTCCTTGCTGACTTGGTATTCTTCATTTAAAAGCAGCTACTATCTATAAATTGGCTGTTGCATCTCAGAGTGACTACACTTCAAAAGTACTAAAGTTGCTATAAAGGGTTTTTGGTACATCCTAATGTTTTGAAAGACTCCATGTCATTGCAAGCCTATCATTCTTTTTATTCAGATAATTTTGCCCAAGGTTAACAGACATCAAATTGCAGCAATAGTAAAGCCCGTTATGTTAGCACAGTTACGATCTGCACTCAGATTACCCAAGGATCCAAAGCCACAGTTGCTGCAATTCTCTCTTAAGCATTCTGAGTCTATGTTTATTTATTTCATAATAGCCTGAAAGCATGCATCCACTTTCCAAAGAAAACATTAACGTTTTGTACCAATTTAGAAAAAAAACATTAAAATGCAAATTTTTCGCAAAACATTTTAAACCTATTGTTGTTCTTTAGAATTACAAAACAAAGCTCATAAAATTCAAGACTTTTTTTAAAACAATGGGAGTTAGAGTTTTCTATTTGTAAACATTCATTTTTTAAAAAAAATACGCTTTTGAAAAAACGATGCATGATGTCTATGTATGGGAGAGCCACTGAATGTTCTCTATAGTTAAATGACTCTCTTTAATCACTGGGGTTCAAAGTGGCTCAATTAATTAGAGAAAAACCTTTTTATTGCCTGCTGTCTGTAAGGTTTATTCACTAAATGCCACTGAGTAGCATGAAACTAGTTACTAATGAGCCTGAGTACAGGGAAAATGATCTCCTGGTTTAGTAATCTTACTCAGCCAAGATATGGGAATAACTGATGTGTAAATTGAAATCAGTCAGGTGTTCTTCTCAAATTTGATCGGAGGCATATTGTTAGGCAAGTTAGAGGATGTTCTTCTCAAAATATATCTCTGGTGTTCTTACAATGGAAGCATCTACTTTTGACATCAGGTACTCCAAATAGTCTATTCATCAACTAGCAACATTTGTCACCCTTCACCTTTGTTAATGCACCATTAAGTTAAAACTGAAAGATTAAAACAGATGTTCATATATTTGATTAGATTCCCTACAGTGTGGAAACTGTAGCTTTAGCTTTATTCAAAACCATATTTGCACATATCTAACACATTCCACATCCTTAGGGTGCCGCAAAAAGGTTTATCTACAGTGAAGCATTCAAAGTACCTGACTGAATTTCAGCTCTCAATTGAGGTGGGCACAAAAAGGGTGTGTGAAAATTAGTGCCTTCAGGTGGTGTGTTGATCTTACTGTTCCTGCTGGCATTTTTCCTTAGTTTGCAGATACATGCCACCTGATTTGGAAATAAGGCCAATAATTATCGGCTTACTGTCAGCTCATTGAGGGGCACTTTGGAATTTTGATGAAAACACATTGAGTAAGAGACTGTATTGGAGGTGACAACCTAATGGGGATGGTGTTATGGCCTCATCACTAACTTAGCAGGGCTCTTAAAAGGGGGCATAGTGAAGGACTATTGACACACAGGTTTTATTGGGTGGTAGAAGTTGTGCTGAGGGTAGTGCCTAGGGGCTTGGACAATGGAAGAGATTGTGACCCTCTCAACTTGGGGTTATAAGAGGAGCAGGTTAGGATCCAGAAATCATTGAGATCACAGCTAAATGCAAGTAAGGTAACAGTTGAAAACTGGATTACAGTTCTTTGATTTTTGGGCTGAATAGCAAGGAGAATCAACTTCCTCAGTAACAGAGACAGAGCTCTGGGCATGAGGCAGATGAAGGTCACTGAGATTTAAATCTTTGTCATGGAGGAATTCACAACTTGCAGTCCTACTTATCACGTCCTGCCAGTAGCTGTCAAACTCACCGAGTCCTTGAGCAACGTCTTTGGCTCCTTTCAAGAATCAGCAATGGACCACTTTATCTCACAGATCACAATGCCCTACATTTACTGGATAATAAATAACTTTCAAATAGATGGGGCCTTAGAGGCACAAAAGGCAGTGGGTTTTGTCTCCATTACTACAATTGCCATATTGCAGGGTATTATCAATTGTGTATGGGTGACTGGCCAGTGAGTTTCATCAATAATTGTAAGTATCTAGCTCCCTCAATGTTCATTTGGCTTGCAACTGCAGGTGCTTGCCTTTTGGGGCACCATGAGGTGCATGCTCATTGTTCCAGTAGTTGCCATGACTCCTGCATTGTTGGCAGCCCAAAGCATCACAGTTCTCCACTCCACCCCCAAATCTTGTGTACGGAAGGTCGCGAACAAAGTTGTTCCTTAAAGAGATGGCGACTCACCTTCTGCCAAGACAGAATCACAGAGGCATGACAACCAAAGCTATATTTGTTCATAAGGACCACCATTGGGTTGGCCATTGGGCTACTGAATACATGGTTCTGGTGCCTGGACAGGTCAGGTGGCACCCTATGCACTGTTCCTCATACACGGTGGTGTCATTGCATTCTGCACAGTGACTGTTGCACTCACTATAACATGTTTAGATTTGATTAGATTACTCACAATGTGGAAACTGGCCCTTCGGCCCAACAAGTCCACACCAACCCGCCAAAGCGCAACCCACCCAGACCCGTTCCCCTACATTTACCCCTTCACCTAACACTATGGGCAATTTAGCATGGCCAATTCACCTAACCTTGTCTAGAAGGTTGTAGACCTTGAAATGATATAGCTCATCACAGCAACAGGGGGCAGGGATGTCATAAAGATATTGCAGAGTGAAGAGGTGCACCAGTCATGCTGATAGGTGGTGGGACTAGTGCAGTATTCAAGGGTATCATCAGTTCAGGACTCATCTACAATCAATTGAGCTTTCCTAACCCCACAGGGGTTGGCCTCTGGAAGCCATTTGGTTAGTCCGAGAACACTTTCACTGAAGATACAAATCATGAAATAATGAATACACATCTGTCCAGGTGTCTCACTGACCCCTTTCAAACTCTTTCCTTTCCTTCACCATGTCTTCCTTCTTTTCCAGTCTTACCAGTGGAAAAGTGAAAGCTCACACTTATGAAATCATGTTGTCAATATTTATAGGGTATCTTAAAGGTGAAAAGGTGCACACTTACAAATGGGGCGTACTTCAGTGAACCACATGATGCTCTAGCAGATTTAATGCACTCTGTTCTCAGTGAACTCCAAGCCATGAGCTACATCTGATGGCCTCAGATAAGGCAGCAGCATCCTTCTCTTTGGCATCTGCCTGCAGCTGATAGCCATTGTTCTTGTCACCAAGTCCAAATTCACAGATGGTCCCTCAGAGGGATCAAAAAGACCACTGATGAAGAATGGTGGCTCCCTTGACCTCCTCAGTGACTGCCTCAGCCCTTCAATGGTGCTCTGGATTGGAGAGGATCACTAGCTGAGGTATAATTGGCATTCACTTGATGCACCATTGTGCACCCTGCACACTGTCCTGTTCTTACAGTCAAGAGGAGTGCTGCCATGTACAGTTTTTCTCTCTCTCATTGCAAAAGCAATGTTCCAAGTCCTATGGTGATGCAAATAAACTGAATGATTTCCTTCATTCTCAGCTCATGACTGCTCGCTGCCGCAGGGTATTCTGATAAATAGGATAAGATATGCTGCAGTCGAAGTGGATCCCCTCTTTTATTTAGGAATCCTGAAGCTCAACATATGTGCCCAGGTGAGAATTTGGGGCTTTGCTCTTCATCCAGTATTGTCCTTTCTAACCACACATGAGGAACTACTAATGTCACTGTATCTCTATTAGTGAAGGTTGCACTCATAAGGTATGCTGGTGCTGGCTCTGCTGCCTCAGCCATAATCTATCTTCCTGGTGGTGTGGCAGGATGCAGATATGTCACTATGATCGAAACTTTAGGTGATACAAGGGAGATCATCATAAGAACTATGGCAGAAGCCACTTAAGTGCTGAGGTGTCCCAATTCAGTTGCCCTTGGCATGTTGCAAGTTGGGTGGGATGGGCAATGCACTCCAACCCCTTCATCTACACATTGCAATAACTTTTCATTCTCTCCTCTGAGTTACCTTTCTCCATTGCTCACTTGGATCTACACAATCATGGCTGTTTTCATGGTAATGATGTGGTGAGCTGCAGCACACCCTCTCCAGTGACAGCCCTCTGCTGGTACTATTTGCCTATTTTCCTCATGCAAAGACAAAGATTAAGAAAGAAAGAGAAAATAAGCCCTGTTCATCCTTTTGACCAATGCCCTTACTCATAAACCTAGGAAGCTGCAGACACGGGTCTTTATCTGTGTTCAGACTCTAAGCCTAACTGAGGGGGAATGCAGTCTGTTCAAATAGTAAATACCCTGGACTGTGCTCAGGAACAGCATGTACTATCAGGCTGAGGAAAACTGAATAGTCAGAGGCTTGCCAGAGACTCAGGATGCACTCATCTTACCAGAATGAAGATCACTGCACTTTTTCTTGTATTGCTTCAGGCTACATTTCTGTTGCTTATTGTTTTGCCCAGTGACTGTTTTGTGAGGCTGCGTGGGATTCCCCTTCTTCTCTCTGGAAAGAGGCCTCCCTCTTCTCTCACGACCTCCAGGAGGATGTATGAGTCAGCATTTGAAAACCAAGAAGCATACCTCTACCTCAAGATCTGATCCTCTCTCTCAGGTTCTTGAACATTTTATTTCCCCAGACATTTGCCACAATTGGTTTAAGCCAGGCTTGCACTTCAGTAATCCTGTCTGCATCCTGCACTCATTGACATGTTCACTCAATCTGCTCTTCAGTCAATTAGTCCGCCACTGGAAAACGTGTGGGCTGTGGCAACTTGCTCCTGAATCAGTTCTAAACCCAGAGGCACCATACTGCCCATCATCATTATTTTATCTCATTGGGGAGCCTAAAACACTCCTCTACAGGGGACAATTTCATAATAAAAGGGATTCCTACTTAAGGTGGAGATTAGGATGAATTTCACATGTCAAAGGGTCATTAAGTGTATCGAATTCTCTCCTCCAGAGCACAGTGGAGGCTGCGTCTTTGAGTACATTCATGGTTGAGTTGGACAGATTTTGGGAGGGAGGCAGGGAGTTAAGGAATGATCAGCTATGACCTTCTTGAACGGTGGAGCAGACCCACTGGGCGAAAAAGCCTGCTTCTGCTCCTATTTCTTGTCATTCTCTGTTATTACACCCCCCACCCCCTCCAAGTTCAGACATCCATGCTTAATTTGATTCTCCCAACATTGAATCCATTTCCTTTCTCCTTTTGACTCTCCTTGATTTTGAGGAGAAAGTCAAAGAGGAGCAGAAGCTTCTTGCTGATTAAAAATAAGGTAACTGAAGCTTAGTAATGAAGGAAGCAGTGTGATACAACCTGGTTAATTTCCAAAATGCTATCACATGTCAAAAGTAGGAAGTGAACTCAGCCAGAGGGCTCAAAAAGTAAATGGAAAGAATGCTGATTTGTAACAACAGCAATAAACATATTTAAACACGCAAGATCTGAAACTTTGTGCAAAAACAATCCACTTTATCTTCCCTAATCCTTTTGCTATTTATAAGGAAACGAACGACTATCAGATATAGATGTGACTTTGGCTTGGCTTACTTCGAAACTCACCATGCTATGAAGAGATGAAAACTAAACGCAGCAGTTAAAAACAAAAACTACTGAGGTGTGAGCAAAGCTTCGATTTACCAGCCAAAATCAAGCAGCTAAGTCATTTAGTCCTACAATGAATATCTAGTTAACTGTCAGCGAGAGGGAAAGAGGAGGCAATAATTAGTAGCCACAGTAAGATCCTTACAGTAACCATTGGAAACACAGACACAGCTTATTTTACCCTGTGGCTCAGTCCAATCTCATAAGTAATTTAAAGTTCTGCAGCTAAAAAGGTTTACTACCTCTTTAGCTATCAATAATTCAGATGATAGATTTTCGTGTTAAATAATCAAGCTTCTTGTCATGCTGCATAAATATCTCATTTTACAACCAGAGCGGCCTGTGGGGGGTTTTAAATTCTTAAACACACAGTGATCCAATTTGTTTTTACTGAGGCACTCATCTTTAAATCACTGCTACAGGAGAAAGGGGGAGAAAACACCAATATTTTGCCAGTTTGCTTGATTAAAAAAAATTTAGGAAGATTTGGCAAAGGAGCCCTCAGGTATCATTAAGGCCACCTTATTTAAAAGAAAGAGAGGCATTTTGCATTTTTAATTGGTTTGGACACCCAGCAATTCACAGCCAAGGATGTGATGTATTACTGTACTCACCTCCAGGAATGGCACAGTAGGTTTGAAGGCCTACTCTACTTACTCATTTGTTCAAAATTTCTCTTGATCCTGTGCTTTTGACAAAGAAAGTACTCATGTGGAATGGGAACATTGGCAAGGCCCTAGATTAGATTCCCTACACTGTGGAACACAGGTCCTTCAGTGCAACAAGTCCACACTGACCCTCCAAAGAGTAACCCACCCAGGCCCATTTCCCTCTGATTAATGCATGTAACACAATGGCAACACAATTCACCTGACCTGCACACCTTTGGACTGTGGGAAGAAACCCACGCAAACACAGGGAGAATGTGCAAATTCCACACAGACAGTTGCCTGAGGAAGGAATCGAACCAGGTCCCTGTGCTGTGAGGCAGCAGTGCTAACTACTGAGCCACCTATTCAACTGAATGGTCAGTTTCTATACTGTAAGTACTATGCAATTGACTTTAAAGGGTTGCTGAGTTCAGCAAAGTCTCAGAATAAAACTGACAAAGATAGTTTATACTGATGCTCGATTGGGTTAATGACAGTATCTGCACAACTGTTCATTTAACTCCTTCATCAGATCTCGGTAACTCTTTTAAATTGGAGCCTTGGCAAGGTCGACACTCATTCTCAACAAAATTTAAATTTAAATAGATATAAACAGATGGAATAGATTAACCAGTGAATCTTCCATGGCATTGCTTTGATTGCCTAGTTGTTAAAAGAATATTTATGTCCCGGTAGTAGTAGTCAATTTATGTCAACAGCAAAGCGTGTAGAGTAACTTCTTCATTAGATAAAAATCATATTTCACTTCACTTACCCCAATGGTGCCTGTCTTCAGTTTATACTTTTTTCCACCCTTCATTGCCCCAAACATGGGCACAGCAATTTTCTTAGGTTTGGGTTCTGCGTCTCCAGCCTGACTTGCAATCCTTGGAATGAAACGTTTTCTTTTAAACTTAAATCATCTTCAATACCTTTCCCAAGTTGTATTATCCAATTAAACTTTTAAGTAGCAGGAATTTCAGCTCATGCAAGTTGTATATCTATATTCATTCTCATTCTGAAACTTATCTTTTTATATAAGAGTTTTCCAATACCCAATACTGCCCCCTGCAGAATAAGAAGCTTAAACAGAGACTTTGTAACTCTCACTAATGCCATTTTTGGTATTAAATAAAAACCAAACATTCTAAAGAGCTCCATGAAGTGGGACTTTAGGTAATGAAATCAGGAACTCTCCAAACCAGCAGTGGTCTGTTGGAGATTGTCAGACTGGAGAGCCACAACTCGACTTTGCATCCTTGGGCTGGGGTTGAGGCATCAGTTTATTATTAACAATTAGCTTTGCTACAAGTACATAATTGTTGGGTGAGGATTGAATCAGATCAGATCAGAATTAATGAAATAGCCTGTCAACAACCCATCTGGAAAAAATACTCCCTTAACGTATGGAACTGCACCTCCTCACAAGTCATCACCATCTTCAGGATTAGCATGGATGACGTCCCTGATGACTGAAAACTTAAATACTGAGCAGCTGAATCATAAAGCGTCAGCTGTAGTTCGGTTGATAGCAATCCTGTATCACAGTCAGAAAGACAGAGTTCAAGTCTCACTCCAGAGACAACAGCACAAAACCTTGCATAGCATTAAAATTGTGCTACGAGAGGAAACTGTATGAAGGACAGAGAATTCACAGATTGTGCATGCTCATGTGGGAATGATTATTTACAGGATTATTAAAAGAAGTTCTCTTTCAAATGATTAATCAAGTTGAATTTGATATCCAAAGCCAAGTTATGAGAAGCTAAAATTCCAACAGCTACCATTAAAAATTAGAAAATCTACTGACATCTTATGGTTCAGTTATATCATCTTCAAATACTGCAATGAGTGACTGTTGAATTGCTTTAGGTGTCAATATGAGATGGTAACAGGTAGGGAATTTCAAGATTTTTATTCAGCATGGTAGAGACAAATGGTGCATGTCTTAGTCAAAATAGTGTTTTCTTTGAGTTGAGCATGCAGGTAAAAGCACCACTTCAGTCTTGCTGATCTTTGTCCACTTGATGGTAGAAGTCAAAAGGTTACTCCCTCCAAGATCCTAGCCTCTGATCTGGTTTTGCAGCCACAGTATTTAAATGACTAGTCCAGTTTGGTTTCTGGTCAATGGAAACCCTCAGTATGTTGATGTTGGGGGACTCAGCAATGTTAATATCACTGTATGTCAAGGGGCAATGGTTAAATGGTCTCTTGTTGGAAATGATAAGTGCCTCGCACCCGTGTGACACAAATATTACTCATCAGCCCAAGTCTGGATGTTGTCCAGGTCTTCCTGCATTTGGATATAGACTGTTTCAGTATCTGAGGTGCCCCAAATGGTGCTGAACATTGTGTAAACATTGCCTGATCTTATCAGACATTGATGGAGCAGCTGAAGATGGTTAAATTGACTCCAGCTAGGGTTCTTTGATGCTAAACTCAGTCAAATGCTGCCTTGATGTCAAGACCAGTCACTTTCTTCTCACCTCCTGAGTTCAGTTCTTTTGTCTATATTTGTCCCAAGATGCACAATTAGCTAAGGTTGCTAGATTAGGGTTTAAAGTATGGAAAGATTAGCCCTGTTTCTTGCTATTCCAAAGTAATCTTGTTGAGATTCTATTTTCTAAATGTCAATTCTAGTATTATATGAATCTAAGTAAATTGCAGACAGTATTTTCAAAGTCCCATTGCCAGCATCTGGGCTTTGAGCAGCACATCGGGAACACACCGTATTCCCTCAAAAGTTCTGCCCATGAATGTCAATGGCAGGAGGTTCACCAATGATTTTCCAAAACTTTAAGGCCTGGATGCATTAAGGTCTCAAGAAAATTCCTCTCCATTCTTGAAAATTTGAAGCAATTTGAAGCTTTGTGATGCAAAATTACTCATTATTCAGAGAAGTGGGATATTTGATAGGCCTTTTGTTTCTTTCTCACTCCCACCTGAGGTTACCTAAATAAATAGTGAGATGAAATTAGATGTTGATAAAATGTGAAGCTGGAAAAGCAGAGCAGGTCAGGCAGCATTGGAGGAGCAGGAAAGTTAACATTTAAGATCGGCACCCTTCATCAGAACTCATTAGGACTCAATTAGATGTTCCTTGTTTCACCATTCGGTAATACTATCACGTATAGTAGCTTATATTCCTTTGAGGACAGAAAATTAAAGGGCGATTTAATGAAGATGATTAACGAGTTGATAGAGGGAAGCTATTTCCTCCAGTGGGGAAGTTCAGAACAATGGAGTGTGACAATATCATCGTCATTAGGAGAAAATCAGGAAGCATTTTTCATACATAGGAAATTTCAAACCTTGTCTCCAAATAAAGTCTTGAGAGACTGGGTAAGGCCGGGTGAGTACCAATGCCAGAAATGATGGATTTTTCTTATCAAGGGGTATCATGGGGTATGGATCAAGATGGGTAAATGAAGTTAAGCTACAGATGAGTCACAATCTAAATGAATGGTGAAACAGTTATGAGAGGTTAAATGGCCTAGACATGTTCCTCCTATTGGCAATGAGGGATTAGCAGCGTTGTTCAAGTGCAGAGGGTAAACATTATCCATCTACTGATGTAACCATATGTAGATTGAATGACAACACTGCAATAAAAGTTTAGGACTGCATACTTGACTTACTCCATTTTCAGCTCCGGTAGACCTGCTGGTGTCACTATCTTTATTAGTTTCTGTAGCCTTTGCTGCTCCCTTTTCAGTTCAAAGGATTTAATGTGCAATTTCTTTCGAGTGACGCTATCTACTGTTGCTCCTGTTCGGATCTTGGTCATGAAGGCATCCAAAGGATCTTCCCCAGGGGCTTGCACACAGTCTGTGATGAAAATGACAGCACAGTTTAAAGATAAGCATTTGAATCCTTATTAAATTGATAACAATCTGAATGATTAAACTCAAGATCTAGTATTGATAAACTAGTTTGTCTTTATATTCCCCATACTTTGTGCACTTATTTGGATACTGCACCCATTTCACAGGACAGATAAGAATTCAAAAGTTAGTTTGATCCATCACAATTCAATCAAAATGACTCAAAAATCTACCTGTCTCCTTCCCCAGGGAAGTTTTCTCTCCAGAGTTTCACATCACAGAATGATTGCTCTTTGCAAAGCAGTTCCAGATACACAAGATGCAGACAATCTCACTATCTCTACTATCTCACTGTCTTCCTGAAACACTTCTCTTGGTTGCAAAATGCTAGATACTTTGTTGAATTTAGAACATAGAACAGAGAACAATACAGCACAGAACAAAATCGCAATTGACACACAAAGTCCAAACATTGCACCTTGTTGCTTTATAGCTGTATATCCCTTTTCTAAAGCTTTTCACCTTATATGGTAACTTCATACCCCATTTTATTTTAAGGCCATAAAATGTGGTAGAATAGACAATAGGTGCAGGAGTGGGCCATTCGGCCCTTCGAGCCAACACCACCATTCATGAGGATCGTGATTCTTGATTGGTAAGGGGATCAAGGTTATGGGGAGCAGGCAGAATACGGTTGAGAAATAAATTAGCCATGATCGAACATCAGTGGAGACTTGATGGGTTGAATGGCCTAATTCTGTTTCTATTTCTTATGGCTTTATTCATTTGCCTTCGCTTCCTTACCCATACACATTTTGCTTTTTAAATATTCATGTAATTCCCTTAAAAAAAGCTACTACAAATTATGCACATTCTACTGTTTTTAGTACAATCCTCACAGCATATCAACACTGTTCATTTGGTGATGATCTATTGCAAACCAACCATGAAAACTTTTCCTTACCCTCATCATCAACATATCTGAATTATGGTAAAATTGTGGGGATTCCTTTTTAACTTTTCTTTTGTTCATAAAAGCGACATCCATTTTTTTCAAGTTTCTGCCTCATACCTTATCCTGCGTATTGATTAGAATAGCGCTCCATGACTGAGGCACCTTTTTGCAGTAGGGGACCCAACTATGTTGAATCAAAACAGGCAAGACTAACTGGGTCATATATCCTATACCTGATGATACCTAGCCTGCAATCTATTCAATAATTTGCACAAGTTTAGCATCCCATCATTGCTTTTGTACTCTGTACCACTATTTATAAAACAGAAGAGCTTTTATGAAGGTTTTCCTTCATCAAAAGGACCTCTTTTAAAGAACTATGGATCCGACTTCTGTATTGCTTAGTGTATGATCACCATTATTCTGTCGCCTAAAATGATTGACTTCACCTTGCTCCACATTAACTTTATTACCTGGTGTCCATTGAAATAAGAACCATTGACTTCAGAATAAGAAAGAAGTCTCATATCTGTTGCGTAGGAATTATTCTGAAAATTGAATTTTACAAAGTGCTTTTAGTAACAAGGAACGGATACTTGACCTGACCAATCTTTTTTCCTTTGACTGATCACAACACCACCTATTAACACTATATCCCTCAATCCTTTCCTCCTCCTGTACAATTATCCCATTACTTGCCGAAACCATTTACATAATCTACTTCATTTCTTTCGCTGATGATTTAGATTAGATGATTCCCTACAGTGTGGAGACAGGCCCTTCAGTCCAACAAGTCCACACTGACCCTCCGAAGAGCAACCCACCCAGACCCATTTCCCTCTGACTAATGCATCTAACACTATGGGCAATTTATAATGACCAATTCATCTAACCTGCACATCTTTGGATTGTGGGAGGAAACCGGAGCAGCTGGAGGAAACCCACGCAGACACGGGGAGAAACTCCACAGACAGTCGCCCAAGGCTGGAATGGAACCCGGGTCCCTGGTGCTGTGAGGCAACAATGCTAACCACTGAGTCACCATGCCGCCAGTTCCTACTTTTTTTTTCCCCTTTCCTGATTCATTGTTACTTACATTTATTAAACTTTGGGTGAAAAAGCTTTATCCCTTTTAGTTTGAAATTCCTCCTTTCCAAATTTGCATCGTCAAACGTTTGAGACTTTCACCCCTGAGTAACTTGTCCAGATTACTGACCACATGGGTCCTGTACAGACTTCAAGGAAATCATTAAAGACTCCACAATGAAGCTTTTCTAATGCTGAGTAATTGAAAACTTCAAGGCAATCTCTCATAGCATGGCAGCTGTGGAAAACATGCAACAGGGCAAAAATTGTGGATATTCAAAGGGATAAATTTCTGTGCATTAAAAGGATTTGTGGAGTGGAACATTTTTTAGAACCATTATTCCTTTAGGATACACTACTCATCATACAATTCATCGACTGATTGTGGAAAGATGTGGGTGGAGGAAAAGGGAAGAACTGACAGGAGCGGGAGGAAGAGTGCGAGTGTGTGGGGCACAGTTGGTATTGAGATTTATTATCATGCTGTTCCTGTCTGCAACAGGAGCTTAGGTAACAAATCGCCTGGAGGTCAATCAATAAGATGATGCATGGCAACCTCCACAAAGCACAACCAAGGGCAGATTTAAACTTAGAATTGTTTTGCTCTGAGAGATTCATTCAAAACTAAACAGCAGAACTTAATCTGCGTTTCATTGAGATGCACAATGCAGAATTTTATACTAGTCGTCTTTTGTCAGATTAAGTTTTGTGATCCACTGCAGAATCTTAATTGAGACATGTAAAAACACAAATAAATACAAAGTTAGCTACATTCAAATGTGCCCCTTTTCACATCAATTAATATGTTCTGCTATATGTTTTTAAAATGTTTCAATGACAAAAATTGTATTTTCCCTACAAATAAAATGTTACTGTCGGTGTTGAAACCAATGCATAGGAGTATTTTGAATTAAAACTATGTGCAGAAATACATTTTGACTCATTCTAATTGCCTGTAGACAGGGCTATTATGAAACAGAGTCATTAAGCTGTACAGTATGGAAACAGACCTTTTGGTCCAACTCATCCAAGCTAACCAGATATCCTAAATTAATCTAGTCCCATTTGCCAGCATTTACCTATATCCCTCGAAACCCTATCTATTCATATACCCATCCAGATGCCTTTTAAATGTTCCAATGAACCAGCCTCCAACACTTCCTCTGGCAGCTCATTCCATCCATGTACAACCCTCTGAAAAAACTGCCCCTTAGGTCGCTTTTAGATTTTTAAGCTTAAACCTATACCCTCTAGTTCTGGACTGCCCCACCCCAGAAAGACATTGTCTATTTATGTTATCCATGCCCCTCATGATTTTATAAACCTCTGCAAGGTCACCCCTCAGCCTCTGATGCTCCAGGGAAAATAGCCCCAGCCTATTAAGCCTCTCCTGATAGATTAAACCTTTCAACCTTGGCAACATGATTATAAACTTTTTCTGAGCCCTTTCAAGTATCATAACATCCTTCCTGTAGCGGGGAGATGAGAATTGAGTGCAGTATTTCAAAAGTGACCTAACCAATGTTCTGCACATTGACCTCTCAACTTCTATACTCAATGCACTGACCAATAAAGGCAAGCACACCAAATGTCTTCTGCTGCGCAAATCCACTTTCAAAGAACTATGAACCTGCACTCCAAGGTCTCTTTGTTCAGCAACACTGACATGTTTCCTGTTAGGCAACTGACATCTGGCAGTACCCATCCTGTCCCTCCCTCATCCCTATATTATTCTATGTGAACTTCTGACTACCCTACTCCAGTAGCTAGCATTCAGATGTGAACCATTGCAATGAGAGTCAGCAGACCCTTTATTTATGGGTTTCATCATAGCAAGGCTTCATGCTACTTTTTCTCCTAACCCTTTCCAGAATAAAATATTGCTGGAAGGGCACCTAATGACATGCTGAATGAGATTCTTTCCCAACAACACTAATAACTGGGGTTCTTTCTGGGGAAGGTGGGACCTCTATAAACAGGATGGTCTACACCTGAACCTGAGGGGCACCAGTATCCTTGGCGGGAGGTTTGCTAGTGCTCTTGGGGGGGGGGTTTAAACTAACTCTGCAGGGGCATGGGAACCCAGACTGTAGCTTTAGGGTGCAGGACCTGGAATGTAGGGAGGTTAGGAACATGGCATCAATCTCAAAGGAGGGTGCCTGTAAACAGGAAAGTGGCTTGAAGTGTGTATACTTCAATGCAAGAAGTATACGAAATAAGCTCGGTGAACTTGCAGCGTGGGTTGGTACCTGGGACTTCGATGTTGTGGCTATTACGGAGACATGGCTAGAACAGGGACAGGATTGGCTGTGGCAGG
>NC_057712.1:121797071-121817306 GCF_004010195.1 Chiloscyllium plagiosum
TGTATAAGACTCTGGTGCGGCCGCACCTGGAGTATTGTGTGCAGTTTTGGTCGCCATACTATAGGAAGGATGTGGAGGCACTGGAACGGGTGCAGAGGAGGTTTACCAGGATGTTGCCTGGTATGGTAGGAAGATCGTATGAGGAAAGGCTGAGGCACTTGGGGTTGTTTTCATTGGAGAAAAGAAGGTTTAGGGGTAACTCTGATTTCTCTCCACAAATGCTGACAGACCCGCTGAGATTTTCCAGCAATTTCTGATTTTGTTTCTGATTTCCAGCGTTCACAATTCTTCGACTTTTCTTCGTTTAATGCAACTGTTCTGGTGCTTCCTGCCCAAATCAAAGCTGGAGATGCAATTGACAGAGGAAGCCCCACCATAAAGATAATTCTGTGAAGAAATACTAATTAACATCCTTTGGTCTTGGATTCTTTATGAAGTTGCTTCAGTCAACATTTTTTCTTCTCAGCCAACACATTAAAGCACATTAATGATGCTTGTGGGATATAGCTGAGAACAATTTGGCTGCCTCATATTGTCTTTAAGAAAACATTTTAGACTACTCTGAAATACTGTGGGATATCCTGAAAGCACAAAAAGTGCTATACAAATGCAAGTTCTTTCCTCTTGATTTTATTTTCCAAAATAATTAAACAAAAGATTCACATTTATAAAGTGCTTCCTCATGTAAAGTATTTTACTGACAATGATTTACTTTTGAAATGTAGTCCTTCATAATGTAATCACCTGCACACAGCAAACTTTCATGAACAGTAGCCTGCGTTCCTTTGGTGGCATTGAGGCAGGAATATTGGCCCAGATGTTGGAAAAAACCTTTTGCTTCTCAATTAAAAAAAACCCACAAAATCGGTGACATCCACCTAAACACAGGCCCATTTTGTTGCTTAACACTTAATTTGAATAATAGTATCTCTATGAATGCAGTATTCTCTCAGAATTGCACTGAAAAGTTCAACTTAGAACCACTTGTGACCTAATCGGTGAAAACTTGTAACTTCCCAGCCTTCAACTTTGGCAGATCACAGCAATCTTACAATTGGTTTGCTGAGACAGCTACTGAGGCTGACTGCAAAAGTTGGATGATCATTAGTACATAATGTGAGTAACTATTTAACATTAGCTCTTTATGTTCAGATTTTTCACAGTGCCAGACTTAACAGTAATATCTTTTTCCTTCAACCAACACCACCTAAATAAGACTAAATTGTTATTATTTAATGATCATGCTTAGCATCTTGATTGTGCAAGAATGGCTGCAGTTTTTACATGCATCCCAATTCTTGTTGTGCAAAGTATCTTGGGAGAATTTGAAAGATGGAATCATAATACTAAATACTTACAAGTTTGTGGGCGGCACGGTGGCACAGTTAGCACTGCTGCCTCACAGCGCCAGAGACCCGGGTTCAATTCCCGACTCAGGCGACTGACTGTGTGGAGTTTGCACGTTCTCCCCGTGTCTGCGTGGGTTTCCTCCGGGTGCTCCGGTTTCCTCCCACAGTCCAAAGATGTGCAGGTCAGGTGAATTGGCCATGCTAAATTGCCCGTAGTGTAAGGTAAGGGGTAAATGTAGGGGTATGGGTGGGTTGCGCTTCGGTGGGTCGGTGTGGACTTGTTGGGCCGAAGGGCCTGTTTCCACACTGTAAGTAATCTATTCTAATCAACTGGTTTCTCATCACTAGTTAGGATGAAATGGTGGGGTCATGGTAATATTATTGGACTATTAATCCAGAAGTCCAAACTAATACTCTTGAGACATGGATTCAAGTCTCACTATGGCAGCGGATGAATTTATGTTAAAAAAATGAAAATAACATACCAGTTAATTTAACATCAGTGGTGGGAAAATGCTGGGGTCTATTCAAAAAAATGCGATGACAGAATGTTTGGAAGGCCTTCATGGGTTTGAACAAATCCACATGGTTTTGTGGTGGCAAATACTGCTTAACAAATCGACTGGACATTTTTGTGATGTAACCAATAGAACAGATAAGGGTGAACCAGTGGATGTGGCTTATTTCGATTTTCAGAAGGCTTTTGATAAGATCCTTCATAGCAGGTAGTGGGCAAAGATAAAGAACATGATATGGAGGTTTATAGATTAATTTGGATTAAGAATTGGTTTCCATACAAGAAACAGAGAGTAGCAATAAATGGGTCTATTCTGAGTGGCAGGCAGTGAATAGTGCAGTACCACAAGGATCAGTACTTGAGCCCCATTTATTCACAATATATAGATGACCAGGATAAATTCAACATTTCCAAGTTAGCTGATGATACAAAAATGAGTAGGTTTGTGACCCATGAGGTGGTGGCAAGGAGTCTTCAAGTGATTTAGACAAGTTGAACTTTAGTTTCCTTTCCAATGAGTTCTTGAATTTGACATTCTATTATCACATTACTTCTATGAATTGTAAGATCGTGGAAATGCCTGGATACTCCGGCAAGCAAAAAAACCCCACAGCCATTAAAGTTATAGCTGAAATTTATGCTACCATCAGTGGTACAACAAAACTTTCCATCAAGCTCAAGATTTCAGCTGAACTCTTTCATGGACTTGGAAAAGGCTGGTGTTGCAGATTTTGTTTAAAATCTCGGTAGCAACTCAGTAGAGCACTAAAGCAACATTCTATCGTTCTGGTTCATTCATACATATGTCCTCATTCAGTGGTCTATATTTACCTTTGCCAGACATTTTCAACTTGGCTTCAACATCAGAAAGCTCTTTCTGCACCTCTGTTAACTTGGCAACCTACAGGAGTAAAGAAGTGATTATGTGCACAGAATGATTTTGTTGGAGAACACAATTGCCCAAAACCAATAACCAACAATAGATGTGCAGCACAAATGACAAGGTGTTTTTAAAAATAAAATTACTTGACTGAGAAGCTGGAGAAACAAGAGTAGTCCTCTTAAACTATTTTCAATGCAGTTTATACTGGAAACAATGACCCCTTCCACCCAATATAGCTCTTCTCTTCTCCTTGTAAAGGACCCTGACACGGTACCCCTTAAGCCCAAATGATTATTACTGAATTCCTCACCCCACCACCCATAATCAACTATTACCAAATCCCACGCCCCAATTTCTATCCATAATTATCTGAATTGGAAGTAGGTGTACTATTAAAGTGGTCAACCTGACATTGAGTGGGGATAAAATTCATAACACATTTACAGGAGTAATTCAGTTGTTCCTTTAATGGCTCAATTCTTGAAGACCTAGTCATACTCAAATAATTCTTTCTGATAAGTTTTGTCTGGAAGTTTGTATAAAGAAGAAAACGGAGTGTCATGACAGACTGTAAGAATCCCTGTTGCCACCACTGGGTAGCACAGCCAAATCTAAGGCCATTTTATAACTTCTAAATGTAAATACTTTGAAATGTCTCCTTCTCGCCCCCATTAATTTTATCTCCTCTTGCTAGTTCTACAGGTTCCAATATCTCTTCCAAAGGGTATCGGTTTAGCATAAATCTGGATGGGCAGTGAACTGATTGAACTGGTGAAACTGAAAATGAATAACAAACTACCTTCACCCAACATTTGTACATGCACAACTCCAGCAGGTGGTGCTAGTTAGTAACAGGGATTGGAATCCAGACTGATGGCCTCACTGGCTTGATGGACAAGGCATCGGCTTACTAAGCTAGTGATTGTTGGTTCAAGTCCCATGTGGGATGCAGTGAGTATTGAGCACATTTGTGGTGCAATGGTAGTATCCCTAACTTTGAACCAAGAGGCCCAGGTTCAAGTCCCACCTGCTTCAGAAGTTTGCCATAACATCTCTGAATGGGTTGATTTCTGATCTAGAGATGAGCCAAAACATGCCTGAAATCAAGACTGACATTTCACAGTAACTGCAGAGCCACAAGGTCAGTTAATAAGTTCATATTACAGTCTAGTAGTGTCCATACCTCCAGTCTAGTAGACCTGAGTTGATATTCTATTTGCATTTCTCAACAGGTTGATTTGAAAAAATATCAAAATTAGCTAACTGAGCATTGCCCAGGCCAGCAGGTGCATGGCAGGGGGTTCCCACATGTGAATTCCATAGAGAACTACTGACATGATTTATTATGGTTCCTCTTGGATTTATGCTCACTTTGAATTATTTTCATAAATTTATTTCACTTGTTAGGTCAGCATTTATTACCATTCCTAAAAACAGTTAAGATTCAACCACATTGGTCAGCGTTACAAGTCAAATGAAGTCAGACCAGGTAAGGATGGCAGATTTCATTCTCGAAAAGAGTTAAGTGAACCAAATCGGCTTTTATGACAATTGACAGTGATCGCATGGTTACATAAATTTAAGGTGAAGGGTGGAAGGTATAGGGGGGATGTCAGGGGTAGGTTCTTTACCCAGAGAGTGGTGGGGGCATGGACTGCGCTGCCTGTGGGAGTGGCAGAGTCAGAATCATTGGCGACCTTTAAGCGGCAATTGGATAGGTACATGGATGGGTGCTTAAGCTAGGACAAATGTTCGGCACAACATCGTGGGCCGAAGGGCCTGTTCTGTGCTGTATTGTTCTATGTTCTATGTTACCAAGTGGCTAGCTTTTAATTCCACATGATTTTATACTCTAGGCCTCTATTTATAAAGCCAAGGGTCCTGAAATCTTTTAAAACAACCTTCTTTGCATGTTCTGCCACCCTCAAAAACACATTTCTGCAACTCTTTTAAAATTGCACGCTTTAATTTATATTTCCTCTCCTTCCTTCAAACAGTCAGATAATAACAAAACACAGAGTTATCTTTAAATGGTCTCAATGACTGATATCAATGAATAAATCTATAAATACATTGATGAATGATTTCTTCAAACAAAAAGTAATCAACTTAATGGAGAAGTAAGGAGAAAACATCCCATAATGTTTTGAATAATGTAGATACTGTGTATAAGAGAATTGGAGTCTCTTTCTGGATGAATGAACCAAGATCAATGAAGGTCTTTCTACTTTTTGCTACAGGATAATCTTATCTATTACCCAAAGGGAGGCGTCACTATTGCTGCAACAAACTCAGTGCTATGGTTGTACAATATAACCTGGGAGCAATGTTTCCCATTATTCTTTCCTCCTACCTACCAAATAGGAAACATACTTTTCATGGAGCCCTTGAATGTCCATGAGACAGCTATGTTCTTTCTACAGTGAGCACATAACTGCAAATAAAACTTTAAAATTCTTACCAAGGAGTCATAAGTTTCCACTTTCTCCTCTACTTTTCCTGCTTTCTTCATTCTGTTCAGTCTTTTCTTTTCAATAGCTCCTGTCCGATCTAAGAAAGTATCTTCATCGCTGTCATAGAAATCCTCGGCTTCCCAGTTTTTAGATTTGCGCTTCCGAGAAACTGGTAAGGAAATAAATAATCAGGCTTTTTTTAAAAGAGGAATAATGGGGTGGCCGTTTACAATTACAGACCTTTCAACTAATGATGGAAGTCCCTCCCACCTAATCAATGTTATGTCAATGTGCGCGTGGTTGTAGTGTCTGTGAATAGGGTTCTAACAGTTCATCAGCAAATTGGAAACCAGAGTCCTTTCTGCTGATTACAGCATGCTGAGCAATGTCCAACAGTTCAGTTGTTTTTGCTGACCCTTTACCCAGAGATGACAGCTGAATATCACTAAATCTCCCTATTTAAAATGTGTTAACCTTGCTGCTCACATTACGCTAACACTCTAATTCCAAATGAGTGCATAATGACATGCTCGTTTCAAGAAGATCACAGCGGCGTTATGGCAATGTCACTGCTCAAATAATCCAGAAGTTCAGACTAATGTTTGGGGTCATGGGTTCAAATCCTTTGTAAGGCCCATCTGGTGCATTAATCTCCTTTAGCAAAGGAAATCTGCCATCCTTCACTGGTCTGGCCAACACATGGCTCCTGACTCATATCAGTGGCTAATTACCTATCATAATGGAAGAAAGCTTTCATTCATTCTTTAGGAGTTAAGGGTGAAAATATCTTGGTCTGTATTCTGTGATTCAAGATCGATAATGCATTAGACACAACAGTGTCCATTTGTGCCTCCTGACACAGAATGAATCAAACTACAGTACTAATAAATGAGAATCATTATTTTTAGACTGTTATAGTGATTTACTTAAGCAAACAGAATGTGCAAATGGGCAACATTGTGTACCAAGCTGCATTCTGCAAAATATGCAGTGGGTAATCAGTAGGGTGGTTAATGAGAGTACAGTTTTTTTTAAAATATTCACTTGTGGGATGTGCTTATTGCTGGCTGGGTCAGCATTTATTGCACCTCCTTAGTTGTTCTTGAGAAGGTGGTGTGAGCTGCCTTCTTAAACTGCTGTAGTCCATGTGCTGTAGGTAGACTCAATGCCATTAGGGAGGAAATTCCTGAATTTTGACCTAGGTACACTGAAAAAACACAGTGATATGTTTCCAAGTCAGGATAGTGAGTGGCTTGAGGGGAACTCATAAGTGGTGGAGTTCTCATGTACTTGCTGCCTTGTCCTCCTGAAAGGCAGTGGCTTTGGTTTGGAAGGGAATGTCTAAGAATCTCCACAGTCCATCTCATAGATGGCAACATTGCTGATACTGAGCGTCAGTGGTGGAGAGACTGGATGTTTGTGGATGCGGTTCCAATCAAGTAGGTTCATTGTCCTGGATGGTGTAAAGCTTCTTGAGTGTTATTGGAGCTGGACTCATTTTGACAGGTGGGGAGTATGCCAATACAAGAATTGTGCCCATTACAGATTGTTGTCAGACTCTAGAGAGTCAGGAGGGGATTTACTCACTGCAGTATTCCCAGATTGAGCTGTTTTTGTAGCTAGAATATTTATCTGGCTGCTTCAATTCAGTTTCTGGTCAATGATAGCTCCCAAGATGTTGATAGTGGGAGATTTTGTGGTAATAACATGGCTAGTGTTAGATTTTCTTTTATTGATGATGATCATTGCCTGGTAAGTTTCTGACTCTGGAATTATTACTTGCCACTTTTCAGCCTAAGCCTGAAAATTGTCCAGATCTTGCTGCAGTTGGACATGAACTACTTCAATATCTGAGGAGTCATGAATGGTACTGAATAGTATGCAATCAGCAAACAACACCATTTCTGACCTTATGATGGAGGGAAGTTCATTGATGAAGCAGCTAATGATGACTGGGCTAAGGAAACTACCATATACTTAGTAAACTGAAAAGGATGTAAAAAGAGTTACAAAGATGTTACTGAGACAAGGTTTGAGTTATAAAGACAGGCTGGATTGACTGGAACTTTTTCTCTGGAGATAGGTGGCTAAGGGGTGACCTATTAGAGGTTTATAAAATCACAAGGAACATAGATAAGGTGAAATGCCAATATCATTCCCTAGGTTAGGGGTCTCCATAACCGTGGGCGGCACGGTGGCACAGTGGTTAGCACTACAGCCTCACAGCACTAGAGACCCGGGTTCAATTCCCGCCTCAAGCGACTGACTGTGTGGAGTTTGCACATTCTCCCCGTGTCTGCGTGGGTTTCCTCCGGGTGCTCCGGTTTCCTCCCACAGTCTAAAGATGTGCAGGTCAGGTGAATTGGCCATGCTAAATTGCCCGTAGTGTTAGGTAAGGGGTAAATGTAGGGGAATGGGTGGGTTGCGCTTCGGCGGGGCAGTGTGGACTTGTTGGGCCGAAGGGCCTGTTTCCACACTGTAAGTAATCTAATCTAATCTAATCTAAATAGGTTTAAGATAAGAGGGGAAAGATATTAAAAGGACATGAGAGGTAACATGAAGTAGTTGAGGTGAGTACAATTACAACTTTAAAAGGCATTTGAACAGGTAAATGTTTAGGTTAAAGAAATAAGAGTCAAACGCAGGAAAATGGAACTAGTTCAGTTCAGCAAATCTGGTCAGCATGGGCAAGTTGGGGCCGAAGGGCCTGTTTCTATGCTGTATGACTCTATAACTCCTGCAGAAATGCCCTGGAACTGAGATGACTGATGTCCAACAACCGCAACTATCTTATTAAGTATCATGCATGACTCAAAACAGCGAAGAGTTTCTTCCTGGATTTCCATTGACTCCACTTTTGCTAGCGCTCCTTAATGCCACACTTGGTCAAAAGCAGCCTTGATGTCAAGGACAATAATTTTCACTTCACCTCTGAAATCCAGCTCTTTTGTCCATGCTTGAATCAAAGCTGTGATGAGTGACCCTGATGGAACCAAAACTGGGCGTCATAAAGCAGGTTACTGCTGAACAGTTGCTGCTAGATGGCACTGCTGATGACACCTTCAGTCACACTATTGAGTCACACTATCCACGCCTCCAACCATTTCTTGATATCACATGGATTGAATCGAATTGACTGAAGACTGGGAACCTCTGGAGTAGGCCGAGATGTATCATTTACTAGCACTCCTCGCTAAAAATTGTTATTAATGTAGAGAAAACTAATAGAGACTCCACTCTACACAAAATCACCATTCAGTCCACCGTAGGCTCAAAAGGAAACAAACGGGCCAACACAGTTTCACAAAGCAATAACAATCCAACCAGTTGATATATAGTTTAGGAGATTAAGTGCATAATTACCAAATGGCCATTCCTCTCATCTTGGTTTTAGAAAGCTCTAGGCCTTAAAAATGATTGTTCGAGAGAGATTAATCATTATGTGTATCAAGGCCTATTGGGATTCTAACTTTGTCAATCTTGAAGCATGATGCCTGACCAGATCCAAATATAGTGATTGACATAGTAAGGCATAAACCAAGCACTAGGTAAAACAAGTCAAAAGTTAGAAGGGAAACAAACATCAGACTTTGCTGTATAGAGATTACCTCACTTATGTGCAAATGAAACAAGGGTGACGTGAGAAAAAAAAACATTTTCACACAGCAAACAGTTAGATTATGAAATGCACTGCCTAGAAATATGGTGGATACAAGTTCAGTGGGGGTATTCAAGAAAGCATTGGATGATTATGGTGTGCAGGGTATAGGGAAAAAGAAGATAAGCACTAGGTAACAAAAGCGGTACAGTCACAACAGACTGAATGGGCTCCTTTTGTGCTGCAACAATTCTGTGATTCTTCTGAGATTGTTTGCTTGCCAAATGTACAAAGCCTATTGGGTTGGAATTACTTCAAAACTGAACATTGATGAGCATAACCTACAATATAGGGGGTTGAAAGAATGACTCAAAATGGATTATCCAGGTTGAATTGTTAATCCAATGTGATTAGATTAGATTCCCCACAGTATGAAACAGGCCCTTCAGCCCAACAAGCCCATATCGACCCTCCGAAGAGTAACCTACCCAGACCCATTCCCCTACCCTATATTAACCTCTGATTAATGCACCTAACACTATTTAGCAAGGCCAATTCACCTGACCTGCACATCTTTGGACTGTGGGAGGAAACGGGAGCACCCGGAGGAAACCCATGCAGACACGGGGAGAATGTGCAAATTCCAACACAGACAGTCACCAGAGGCAGGAATCGAACCTGCATCCCTGGCACCGTAAGGCAGCAGTGCTAACTACTGAGCTACCGTGCCGCCCCAAATGGGCAATATATGTAATATGCACATTGGAATCTGGATTTAAAGCAAAGTAAAGAGGTGGACAAATACTTTCAATTTAAATATTTGGTGGGTGAGGAATACATGAAACAAGTTATCCAAACAGACAGTGCAGTTGTAAAAGCATCAGCGAAGATTTCAAGAAGAGACAGACATTTGGTAATTGGTACTGGAGAATAAATTTGGGTTTGGCTGCAAAGCAGTCCGAGCAATCTATATATTTTTTCTACATAGCCACCCCATTCTAACCCCAGGTATTTCCTACCAATGACCATTGATGTTTGACTCATTGATTTTCACCCAATGCAGGGTCATGCACAGATCAGCAATCTAAGATGCAGCAACAGCTGGTGCGGCTCTCGGTTACTCTTGCCAGGGGATCTGCTGTCATGCTATGCTGCACTCATCTGCTTTGCGTCATCCTCACATCCATTGTAGGCCATCTGCAACCAGTCTGTGACATCCAACATCCAACAACCCTTTCTCTGCCTTGTTCTCTTGAAGAGACCTCTGTAGTTTTTCCAATTTGATTAAATGGGACAAATACTGCCATTTTCTTTCCTGGTTGAGACGTTCAAAGATTATTTTGATCTTGCAATCAAGTGCCTCTTCATTGTCTTTAGTCTGTATTTGGAATTTTTAGAATGTATTTACATTTCACAGGCCTCTATTTTCTTCCACAGATCTTTAGGTTTCGTTCAGATTTCTGCATCACAAAATAGATAAAATGTAGTATCTTATCCACCTTTTTTCTTGTTAAAAGCACCAATCCAATACTGTATTACTTATTGCAAAAAATGAAATAAACTAATCCATGGGAATAAAAGAAGATTTTTAAAAATTGTTGCGCTCCTTTCAACTATTTCTTAATAATTTCTTAAAACAGACAGCACTGAATGTACCTACTCCAAATAACTTGGAGGACCATCACTCTTCCTTGGATAAGACTGTTATGAAGTATTGTATAAACCATGCTGATTGGCTTAAATAAATCAAAAAAATTTATGAAGTAGAGTCATGGAAATGCACAGCATGGAAACAGACCCTTCGGTCCAACTTGTCCACGCTGACCACATATCCTAAATTTACCTAGCCCCATTTGCTTCATATCCCTCTCAATCCTTCCTATTCATAAATCCATCAAATGCCTTTAAATGTTGTAATTGTACAATCCCCATCATTTTCTCTGGCAGATCATTCCATGCATCCACCACCCTTTGTGTGAAAAAGTTGTTCCTTCGGTCCATTTTAAATCTTACCCCTCTCACCTTAAACCTATGCCCTCTAGTTGGAGACTACCCTACCCTGGGTAAAAGACCTTTGCTATTCACCCTATCCATGCCCCTCATGATTTGATAAACCTCTATCACGTCACCCTTCAGTCTCTGACACTCCAGAGGAAAATTGCCCCTGTCTATTCAGCCTCTCCCTATGGCTCAAACCCTCCAACTCCAGCAAAATCCTTGCAAATCTTTTCCGAACCCTTTCAAGTTTCACAACATCTTCCTTACAGCGCGGAGACCCAAATTGAATGCAGTATTCCAAGCGTTGCTTAACCAATGTCCTGTACAAGTGCAACATTACCTCCCAACTCCTTTACTCAATGCACTGACCTAGACAAGCATACCAAACACCTTCTTCATTACCCTGTCTACTTGTGACACCACTTTCAAGGTTCCTTTGTTCAGCAACACTCCTCAGGATCATACCATTAATTCCTACCCTGACTTGCCCGACCAAAATGCAACACGTCACATTTATCTAAGTTAACTGCCATCTGCCACCCCTTGGCCCACCTGATCAAGGTCTTCTTGTATTCTGAGGTAACCTTCTTCACTATCTAAAACTGGACATGAAGCAACACAAAAATAAGTTTTCACAGCCTGCTGATATGGACATTAACGGGAGGTTTAATCTGTTTATTTTCATTTTGGGGAAGTAGTTGGTTTTTTTTATACAGACAGCAGCAAAAACTGAACAATGGAAATCTGAATAAAAATCAAGAGTGCTGGAAATGTACAGTAGGTCAGTGACCATCTCAGAAAGAAAGACTGATTGGTCACCGCTTCAGGTTCAGAGTCCTTTTGAATCAATTTTGATCATTCTGATAATGCATTTTTGCTGTTTTACCCATTCAGAATGGATATTTCTTCCTCCTGACATTTCTTTAAATTGAATCAAACAGATTAATTTAAACATTTGTTCAATATCTCACATTGCTCAGGTTATTGTCTAGTGAACACCATGCTCACCTGCTGTCAGTATTCTCTCTTGCTCTTCCCTCCCGCTAAGCTACAAAGTTCTTGAAAATACTTCACTACATTACAGATACTGTAAATGCAGATTGTTGCTGTTATGGCAATTGTATGATTAGCCAATTAGATACATGCTCATGTCGGGTAAGAATGAGAAAGGTCAAGAATTTTCTTCCTTTCTTGTTAAAGAGCACTCTGCATTGGAACCAAGAATCTGCTCAGAATGATTCAAATCGAGAACTCTGACTGACATAAATTGTGTTTTATTCCAAGAAACCTATGGCCAACTGTGTAATGGTAAGTTTCATGTCTTGTTATTGTCCATCACTTTGGATTCATAGAATAATACAAGCAAACAGTATCTTGATGCCTACTTGTATATCACTTATGTAAAAAAGAATTGACAGAATTGAGAGTTGCTGAATACAGAATCCATCCTACAAATGTGCACTACTCAACTGAATATGATTTGTGTAGCAGTGGGCTAAAATTATGCAGATACCACTTAATCGATTTAGTTTTAGTTTGGATAGTGATCAACCAGGAGGGCACTTCCCTCTCTCAAATCCTAGCTCAACATTTTCAACTTTTGTTGGAAAAGTTTGAATGTAATTATGGACGAAAGCTTTTAAAATCACATGCATTTTGCAGATTCTTACTACACAGTCAAAATGTCTCAAATAGGTCATGCAGGTAACAACTGTTCAGTGATTTTAAAAGGGAAAACTGTTAGGAATTACTGGTAGACACAGTCTCAGTGTATATTACTATATCTTCTGTTTTTCTATGCTCCGAAATCTCCTGAGACCAGGTAAAAGTATTGATCAGCTCCAGAACATGTTCTGCTCTTTTGCACAGATGTTTACAAATGCATCTCATTTTCACATTTCAGTTAGGAGGTGCTTAGCTTTCTATGTTGAACCAGCAGAAAATAGGAATTAGCCCTGTCAGGACATGTCAGCCAAATATCACATCAAACAAAGTCACACTTTGAACTCCCGAACATCCAAAAGAATGAGGAGGCTCCTGAGGAATGAGCAGACTGTCATTATCCTCACCATCAGATGAAAGCCAGATTATTTCCATAAACAAATTTGCTGGTTCTGCCAAGGTAATTCTGGTATCGTTTAAGTGGTGTTTGTCTACTCTTCTTTACCTTGATGCCCCCACAATGGAATGCATTCTATTTTCACTATGTCACTTAACACATCCAGAATTTCCGAACTGTGACTCATTCATTTTGTCTTCTGACATTTTCACTGCGCACCATCTCCCCATGAGTTTCTGTTGTGTTATTGCCTACCCTTTTTTATCTCAAGTCACAGCTGCATAAAAGGGAGACATTGGCAGTTGTGAAGTGTGACATAAATAAGATTCATCAGTGCTGGCACCAGAATAAATGGTGCAGGTAAAGAGATTGTTGAACACAAATGTGTTTAATAGTCTGTGTCTACCACAGTAGCAGAATAAATTACTGCCCTGTGCATTCAAGCTTTAAAACCACAAAACACAGGCATTATTTACTGTCTTTAGGATTGAAATGCTGAACCAAGAGAATAAAGTTGCTTTAATTCAGTTGCATAACATAGCAGCATCCAGACTTACATATTCAGATCACCTGAAGCCCTTTCCCTTCCCATACAAAAATATTCTGCTTCACTCACTAATACTAAAGAAGTAGCGTGCAAAGCAACCTTTTGGGGTGGCATGGTTGCTCAGTGGTTAGCACTACTGCCTCACAGCACCAGGGACCAGTATCCGATTCTAGCCTTGGGTGACTGTCTGTGTGGAGTTTGCACATTCTCCTCTGTCTGCGTGAGTTTCCTCCAGCTGCTCCGGTTTCCTCCCACAGTCCAAAGATGAGCAGGTTAGGTGAATTTGCCATGCTAAATTGCTCATAGTGTTCACAGGTGTGTAGGTTAGGTCCATTAGTCATCGGTAAATGTAGCAGAATGGGTCTGGGTGGGTTACTCTTCAGCAGGTCGGTGTGGGCTTGTTGGGCCTAATGGCCTGTTGGGATCCTATGATTCTTTCCATAATTCTTTGAAATATTTAAAACCGCTGTAAGCAATGGGAGATTTACTTGACTACACACAAATAAAGAGAACCAAACGTAACTTGAAGCCTCTTTAAAGCAAACTGCTTCTGTTGAATCAACTTTCGGTACAGAAGAATGACATGCTGCTCCCAAGACAAGACCTCAGTCCCATTACACTACTGAGGCAGACAACCTTACCAGATTATTTACTGCCTGATGAAAAGTTTGGTGTGTAAATTTCACTGCTTTTTATTTGTCACAAACAATACAAGAGTGAGTGTCAGCCAGCTTTATCCAAGTGACCAAGCAAAGAAACATTCTTAAATCCATATGGATACATTAAGGAATAGTATGATGCAGCAATTATGCTCTGAGAGGCTCCATGCAACAATTTACTGGCCTTGTCTACATTACGAGAGGCAGCAAGTTGAGGTCAGCTGTGGCCCCAAAGTGAGAAAGAGAAGAGAAAGATGTTAATGAAATTGAAAGACTGGTCATATTGACAGAATCGGGTGACAAGAACAGTGAAGCCCTTTTCAACATGGAGATCAATCAAATCAATCTTTCATGTTGTTCAGAAATAGAGTGGCAAGATTGACACGAGGCAGTGGAAAAATGCCAATTGACAGTCATTATTACTTGAAGTCTTGTTAACACGGCAATCTCATTTAGATCCAGCTTTCCATCTTACCAAACTCACCAAACAAACTGGATGCCAAGGAATTGGAGAATTCAGCTTGCCGTTTGCTCTAAGTGACTTTGCACAGGCAATGACATCACAGGGCATGACCCATGGGCATCAGCCGAACCAGTTCCTTCTCCATGAACACTGGCAGGCGAAACCAACCAATGCCTCATAATCACCCTGACAGACGTGTGCTGGAAGCACAGACTTACATTGCACAGCACACCATCAACAAATATTCAAAGACTGCAGCATTTTAAGCACAGGGTCAGCCATCCTGCTCACAGGATGGACCAAGCTGCAGCTCAGGAATGCTAATTTGCACACTCAGTACTTATTCATTTAGAGCCTACTTGCATGCTCACAGCATCCCAGCATTGCCTTGCCAATTAAAGCAGTCACTCAACCAAGCAGCTTGCATTGCTGAAAAATAGTCTTCGGTCAGGAGTGGGTGCACATTTGCTGTATGGGTGTGTGCTGCATCAATCCTACATCTGTACCATGTGCATGTGGCGAATCCATTGGATGTGCAGCAAGTAGGTACTCATGACTTAGGGAAATAGCCCTCACTGAAGTCCAGTGATGCAGTATTCAGTCAGGGGATCCCAGCACTGTAAGTCAAGGGCAGTCTCCCACAATAGTCAAGGTCAGGAGTCCAATCAAGATGGGGGGAGGAGTCTCAGTTAGAGTTAAAGTGTTGGCTTCATTGCATTAAACCGGAGGTATTGAGTTAATGCAGTTGGAGGGATTTATAGACACCAATCAGGCTACATACTGCTCAGGGCTGTCCAGTCATGTTGGTCAAGGGGGTGGACCAATGTAAATTATAGTCATAGAGAGGTTCAGCACGGAAACAAGACTCTTTCGTCCAACTCATCCATGCTGACCAGATATCCTAACATAATCTAGTCCCATTTGTCAGTACTTGGACCATTTCTCTCTAAACCCTCCCTATTCATATACCCATCTGGATGCCTTTTAAATGTCATAACTGTACCAGCCACCACCACTTCCTCTGGTACCACATTCCATACACGTACCACCCTGTGTGAAAAAGTTGCCCTTTAGGCCCCTTTTATATCTTGCCCCTCTCACCCTAAACCTCTGCCCTCTAGTTTTTAGATTAGATAAGATTACTTACAGTGTGGAAACAGGCCCTTCAGCGCAACAAGTCCACACCGACCCGCCGAAGCGCAACTCACCCAGACCCATTCCCCTACATTTACCCTTCACGTAACACTACGGGCAATTTAGCAAGGCCAATTCACCTAACCTGCATATTTTTGGACTGTGGGAGGAAACCTACGCAGACATGGGAAGAATGTGCAAACTTCACACAGTCAGTCGCCTGAGGCGGGAATTGAGGCAGCGGTGCTAACCACTGTGCCACTGTGTTCTGGACTTCCCCAGTCCATGGAAAAGACCTGATCTATTTATCCTATCCATGCCCCTCATGATTTTATAAACCTCTATGACGTCACCCCTCAGCCACCAACACTCCAGGGAAAACAGCCCCAGCCTGTTCAACCTCTCCCTATATCTCATATCCTCCAACCCCTGGCACCATCCTTGTAAACCTTTTCGGAACCTTTTCAAGTTTCATTACATCGTTCTGATAGGAAGACGACTAGAATTGCACACAATATTCTAAAAGTGACTTAACCAATGTTCTATATAGCTGCAACATGACCTGTCAACTCCTATACTCAATGTTCTGACCAATAAAGGAAGGCATATAAAATGCCTTCTTCACTATTCTATCTACCTGCAACTCCACTTTAAGGAACTATGAACCTGCACTCCATGGTCTCTTTGTTCAGCAACACTCCCTAGGTCCTTACCATTAAGTCCTATTCTGATTTGCTTTTTGAAAGTGCAGAACCTCGCGTTTATCTAAATTAAACTCTATCTGCCATCCCTCAGCCCATTGGCCATTCTGACCAATATCTATTGTACTCTGAGGCAACCTTCTTCGCTGTCCATACATCTCCAATTTTGGTGCCATCTGTAAACTTACTAACTATACCTCCTATGTTTGCATCCAAATCATTTAAGTAAATGAAAGAAGTTGGGCTAGTCCAAAAAATCTAAAGTGGAAGGGGCCACAGCACTAAGCCACTTAGTTAGTTGTCAGAACTAGGGGCATCTGGCTTTGGACACAGAATAATTGAGAGGGGTTGGGGGATGGAATGTCTGAGGGACCTGAAAGGAGGTGGATATGTTAAAAGTATTATTAGGAAGAGTGTAAAGGAGGGAATTCATCTTTGACTTCAGGGGATGGCAGTGTATGACTGTACCACATCTGGTGTTCATATATGCCAGGGTCCAGATGTGAGGGCTGGGCAGTATAGGTGCATATAGTTTAGTTTGGTGTGCACATGGATAAGTGTGAAGTCTGTGAAGTTAACAGGATGTGATATTAGGAAGGAATGTGCATATCTGGGAGCTTACCAACATGGCTATTCTGTGTCCCATATGGAAACTGTGGAGGAAAACTGTGCGTTTCCATCTCCTTCTGGTTGTCTGCTGGCACTGCTCTATCTCCTCTTAAGGAGAAGCCACCTGGACTGATGTCCAGGTTCCCTGCCCCTTGGTTTCATGCTTTCTGCCTTGGGCATCTATGCCTGGAGTGTTGGAGTACATGTGGAGCTCCATGGCAGCTTCCAACTTGGCCATGGAAGCAGACAAATACTTGCACAATTTGTTGCACTTGAGCAGCTTCTAAGCAAAGAGCCCCTTTGCATCCCATTTGCCTGTCTGCCATTGCAACTCCTCCCTGCGTGTTTGGATGCATTCCCTGATAGCTGACATCACACGGTCTTCTGCCTGGGGCTGAGCAGATGGTTGGTCTACAGCAGTCTTCTTAGTGCCAACAGCCTGCAGCATTTTTCTTTAGCCAACTGTGGAGATGTCACTCTGGGAGGTGCTCACCACATTGTGCAACTACATTCTTTATGTCTACAGTTCCAACTGAGGTGTTACATCTTGGCTAGTAGTGGGTACAGGAGGCAGATTTGCTCATGCTTCCTCCGAGTCCTCAGTACTCAGTACATGAGAGTAGTTCTTCTGCTACTGGTAGCTTCCCCATAGATGCTACAAGTGGGCTTGCAGAACCAACTAAAGAGAAAGAAAAAGCAGCTTCGCCAGTAATTGGGAGTGGCATGCATGATTGAGAGTGACAACAGAGTTAATGGGAGAGTGGCGGTTACTCACTTGGTAGCAGGTGGATGTTTCTGCATTTCCACAAGAACAATGCCAGTCCTCTCCTGTGAAGATTAGAATTCTCTCCTTGTATGAGGTGAGGATATGGATGTCCTGACATCCATATAATGAGAAAACGTTGCAACCTTGTCAACCAAGACATACAGCTCCCCTTTGGAGAAACACGGTTTCCTTCCCTGGCATCTTGTGTGCATGTCCTTGATCAAGCAAGGCAGCTTCAGGATGCAAGAGCTGTCTGAGTGGCATTGCAGCATTTTAAACATGTTGTGGATGACGGAGCTTTGGTTTTTTGTCAGATATCCGCTGAGTGGCAAGTTGCTCTGGGAGCATCGCATGGCAAGATGGGACAGAAAGCAGACATGAGACATACCATGTGGCGTGGTAGGTAATGAGCGAGGCAAGTTTGGTAAGATAGGACAAGAAAATACCCTAGACATCACATTGAGAAATTCTCCAAAAATGTTTGATGCAACTTTTGACTTAGCAAAAGAGCATAAGATTCAGCTCATAAATTCTTGAAAGTATGAATATAAGTTGATAAAGCCATAGGATTTATAAATAGCGGGTTAAATCGAATAGTATAGATACAATGATGAATTTATAAAAAATATTGGCCAAGCCATAGTATACTATGAAATTATTATAACACAAAGAACATTCAGGTTTTGGAGATCACAGAGTGAAGAACGATCAGGATAATAGCAGTGATGAAGACAGCCTCAAGATATCTCAGAGTAGAGTATTTTGATCAGAGCAGAGAAGGGCAAGGAAATTTAATTAAAGATTTTAAGAATTATGAAGGGTCAAAAGTGAATAGAATATATTGTCTCAGGTTGGAGATTCAGTGACAAGGAATTATCAATTTAAAACAATGACTAAGGTAGTGAGGAAAGGCACGAGAGAATGCTTTTGCCTGTAACATGTTACTGCATCATGGAATGTATTTCCACAGAGAATAATTGAAACAGAGACATCTGCATCTTTAAAGAAAAATGTTGATACATACTTGAAAAAAGGAAGAAACAGGCTATGGAAAGGAGCAGTGGGACTACTTTTGAATTGCTCTTGTAAAGAGCTGGCAAAGACATAATGAGTCTAATGGCCTTCATCTGCACTGTAAAACTCTATGTTCCTGAATGTTAATGTTGAACTTTTGATTACTCAATCAAAGAAAGAACTGAGCCGGCTTGCTTAAAATCCTTTAGGTACATTCACAACAGTGGCTGTCCAAATAACGTGTACATAAATCATTTCAAATCATTTTCCATTCACTTTATGAATGTCCTTTCAGCAATTCATTGAGTTTTAATTGAAGCTGAAATGTTGCTGACTTTTGAGATAGAGCAAGCAGTTAGGAGGACAAATAGACTTCATTGTTGGCACATTTCCCTGTTACCTTGGTGAAATTTGCTCAAATTCAGACACACAACCACGATTAACAGCATATATTTTACGTGTTTTTACTGGAAAGTGAGTGAAAAGTGTAGCTGGGTTTGTACAAACCTGCTTCTAGGCGCAGAACCCCTCTGGCATCAAGTATCTTGCAGGCCTCCAATGAACACTGAACCATAGCTTCTTTCTTTTTGCCGGTGTGTGTCACTTCTGCAACAAGTTCTCTTCCGAGAGCATCATTTACTGGGAGCCTAATAATGAGGAAGGCAGTTATCTACAAGTACCTCACGAGAACCCGCAAAAATTGCAATTAAGGACTTATGAAATTAAAAGAATATATTCATAAAGTAGCACGAAATTCTAATAAATCTGAACGCCTGAATGGACCATGCAGTTTCTGAATTCCCAGCACAACAAATTAATTGTCACTCTGGCATTGATCTCAACAACTAGAAGAGCTATAAAAAAATCAGGAATTTGGCTTAAAAAAAAATGAAGTTACTTGCACTTGAAGCATTGTCCGATGTGCAAAATCACAGTCATCCAGTTTAAGAAAGCCGTAGGGTTATGCAATGCTTGATAAATAAATGAATCATAACTGAGCAAGAAGATTTTGATGCCAATCCTTGTTCAACGCAGACGTTTATGGCTAAATTAGGGGATTCTATAATTAGGGGGACAGATAGTATCCTTTGCAAGCCGGATCGGGAGTCTCGCATGGTGTGTTGCCTGCCCGGTGCCAGGGTGCGAGACATCTCCGACCGGCTTGAAAGGATATTGGAGCGGGAGGGGGAGGATCCAGTTGTTGTGGTCCACGTTGGTACCAACAACATAGGCAAGACTAGGGTGGAGGACCTGTTTGGGCATTACGAAGCACTAGGCAGGAAATTGAAGCACAGGTCCTCAAGGGTCATAATCTCCGGATTACTGCCCGAGCCACGTGCCAATTGGCATAGGGACAAGAAAATTAGGCAAATAAACACGTGGCTAAGGGATTGGTGTGGGAAAGAGGGATTCCACTTCATGAGGCATTGGCATCAGTTTTGGAACAGGGGGGATCTGTACCATTGGGACGGTCTCCACCTGAAC
>NC_057712.1:121819059-121851789 GCF_004010195.1 Chiloscyllium plagiosum
AGTATTCTCAGTGGAAGACATGAGTAATATCCCAAAAATTAAAGGGTGTCACGGGGCTGAGTTGAGTATGGTTGCCATTACGAAAGAGATAGTGCTAGAAAAGTTAAAAAGTCTTAAAATTGATAAATCTCCTGGCCCCGATGGGATACACCCTAGAGTTCTGAGAGAGGTGGCTGAGGAAATAGCAGAGGCATTGGTTGAGATCTTTCAAGAGTTACTGGAGTCAGGAAAGGTCCCGGATGATTGGCAGATGGCTGTTGTAACCCCCTTGTTCAAGAAAGGATCAAGGCAAAAGATGGAAAATTATAGGCCAATCAGCTTAACCTCGGTTGTTGGTAAAATTCTAGAATCCATCATTAAGGATGAGGTTTCTAAATTCTTGGAAGAGCAGGGTCTGATTAGAACAAGTCAACATGGATTTAGTAAAGGGAGGTCATGCCTGATAAACCTGTTGGAATTTTTTGAAGAGGTAACAAGTAGGTTAGACCAGGGAAACCCAGTGGATGTGGTCTATCTAGACTTTCAAAAGGCCTTTGATAAGGTGCCACACGGGAGGCTGCTGAGCAAGGTGAGGGCCCATGGTGTTCGAGGTGAGCTGCTGGGATGGATTGGGGATTGGCTGTCTAACAGAAGGCAGAGAGTTGGGATAAAAGGTTCTTTTTCAGAATGGCA
This sequence comes from Chiloscyllium plagiosum, assembly GCF_004010195.1. NCBI lineage: Eukaryota > Metazoa > Chordata > Chondrichthyes > Orectolobiformes > Hemiscylliidae > Chiloscyllium > Chiloscyllium plagiosum. The sequence goes on from NC_057712.1 coordinate 121,819,732, forward strand.
GCCGGTGACGAGCGGTGTCCCGCAGGGTTCGGTGCTGGGGCCACAGCTGTTCGCATTATATATTAATGATTTGGATGAGGGAACCGGGGGCATTCTCGCGAAGTTTGCCGATGATACGAAGTTAGGTGGACAGGCAGGTAGTACTGAGGAAGTGGGGAGGCTACAGAAGGATCTCGTCAGGTTGTGAGAGTGGTCCAGGAAATGGCTGATGGAATTTAACGTGAGCAAGTTCGAGGTCTTGCACTTTGGCAAAAAGAATAAAAGCATAGACTACTTTCTAAATGGTGAGAAAATTAATAAAGCCAAAGCACAAAGGGATCTGGGAGTGCTAGTCGAGGATTCTCTAAAGGTAAATATGCAGGTTGAGTCCGTGATTAAGAAAGCGAATGCAATGTTGTCTCTTATCTCAAGAGGGTTGGAATATAAAAGCAGAGATGTACTACTAAGACTTTATAAAGCTCTGGTTAGGCCCCATTTGGAGTACTTTGTCCAGTTTTGGTCCCCACACCTCAGGAAGGACATACTGGCACTGGAACGTGTCCAACGGAGATTCACACGGATGGTCCCTGGAATGACAGGTCTAATATATGAGGAACGGCTTGGAAAAGGTGGATGCTAGGAAATTGTTTCAGTTAGACGAGGAGACTAGGACCCGTGGACACAGCCTTAGAATTAGAGGGGGTCATTTCAGAACAGAAATGCGGAGACATTTCTTCACCCAGAGAGTGGTGGGCCTGGGGAATTCATTGCCACGGAGTGCAGTGGAAGCCGGGACGCTAAATGTCTTCAAGGCCGAGATTGATAGATTCTTGTTGTCTAGAGGAATTAAGGGCTACGGGGAGAACGCTGGTAAGTGGAGCTGAAATGCGCATCAGCCATGATTGAATGGCGGAGTGGACTCGATGGGCCGAATGGCCTTACTTCCACTCCTATGTCTTATGGTCTTATGGTCTAAATTGAACTGACAACACTAAAATTAATTTTAGCACCTATGCAAGTCTGAAAGGGTGGAAAGATATGATAAAAAGTCTAATAATTATCCAACAATAAACTTCGAATTTCAAACAAGTGCAAATGTTGGATGTTGAATCCATTTTTAATACCCTATTGTCTGGTCCCCATGGGAGGGAAGAATGACAGAAATGATATAGTCAAATGCCATTGTACAAGTTAACCAGTGATGTCAGTATCTTTAATATTTCCCTTTTTTTGTCAGACAAAATCTACTATACCTGACTCTACAGACCCAGGTACCACAGCCACGCTCATCATATTCATATTCCAACTCCTCACCTGCCAAGAAAAGAAATGAAAAGGAATGATTAGAAGATGTTTTCAACTTCTGGTTGTAGAATGTTAATTAACTATGCAGAGTTTCATCTTTCACACCATTGAATAACAAGAGGTGGTTTTTGGTGATGAATTGCAACTCAGAAATCACTTAAAAGCATCATATACATAATGAAGTACAGTGACTGTTATTTACACAATTGCTGCATACAACAGGTTGCAATACAAGAATGATCAATTCAACCACGAACTCTCTCGTGGGCCCTCAGTCCCGTGACTGTGCTCTCATCGATTGCCTATCCAAAGTTAAATTGCAGATGTCATAGCTTGTACCAACTGAACATCAGGGAGACTGAAGCATTTTATTTTCAGGCCCATCAAAAACTCCATACTTTTCCCATCAATTTCATCGCCTCCCTAACCATTTGTTTGGTCCAAGTGGACTGGAGCTCTGGCACCGCAACATTATAAACCCTATGTTGTCTCTATTTTGAAGGCTGCTCACTTCTCTGACAGAAACAAAATAATGTTTCTACTAGAATGCACACAAACTTGGCAAACAAAACTCACTGCATACAAAATGAAGCTAAGAGGAACTGACACCACAAATGATTACCAGGGCTGCCAGCTTCTGATCAAAGCAAGTCAATGTATTCCTATTCGATACCTCACAACATACTAGGCATCAGTGAACATGAATATTTTCAATGTCCTACTCTCTCAAAAAAGCAGAAATAACATCTCCAAACATTTCCATGGGGAAAAGATTAAGCAGTATCAAGCTATAGTAATTAGTCTACAATTCCATTGGACCAATCATTTCAATTCCCCTGCCATCCTTCCAAAGCAAGTGAAACAGGGACAGGTCCCACCCACTCTCTCTTGCTCCTTACATTCATTGTCACTGTCTACAGGCTTTAAGACAGGGATACTGGGATAAAAGGCAGTTAAGTCTTACTGGGTAGGCTCACTGCAGGAAATAAACAAGTGATTTACTTGACTCAGACACACTTTATGCAAATTGAATCAGCTAACACATAATTTATAAACCAGTCAGGTCAGAATATATATATTATCAGCCAGCAGCTATTCTAGGACTGTGAAAATACCACTGCGGTAATTGAAAACGCTGCTAAATATCAAGGGGAGAGGGAACAGTTTTACACTATTAAAAAACCTTTTTCTATAGAGATCGATGCTAACCTCTCTCAGCAAAGCTAGCTCCCACAGCAGTACTTCTGTTAATGTGATATGCATAGAATTGCCTGCAGGACAATTTTAAATTGGGGTGCAGAGAAATATGTTGGTCTTAACCCAGGGTGTTGGCCAATAAGTATTTCTTTATTCTGGTTTTTCTACTGTCAGTCAAGCGTCTCCAAGTGACTGATGGAATTGGGATCAGTGGTTTCACTGATGTGGGTAGAAAAGGTCAGTATCATGCATGCCTGTGTGTATATGTATGCATGTGCATATGTGCATGCATGGAAGCATTTAATTTATTTTTGCAAATTTAGTATTCGAGTCGCACTTTGCTCATGCCTGAGAATTGAAGAGCTTTCCACCTCACTATCCACAGGGAATAAATTCAGGTCAAAGCAGTGCGAATCATCAGCTTGTAAAGCTCCGGCATAACAATATACAATCAGGCCAAATGTCAGAGCAATATTTTTCCCACTTCCCATAACAACCACCCTTAGCTAGTCAAGCAGGACTGTAAACACCACGCCAAATGGTGCTGAACTAGGGAGCTATGTGGTATCTGCCCATTCCCATGCTGAACCAGGTTGTGGTTGACAATGTGCAGGTTACTTCGCTAACACTGGCTTTAACTTCACCTCTCTGCACTGAAAGCAAGCATATGAAACGACAGTTACTCTGTAGCAAGGTAGTGTCCCAATATGTTTCTCCACATTTCATCATTAGCAATAGAAGATGCAAGTAGCCCTAAGCCACAGATGCATTCAAGCCAAAACTAGATAAGTACACAAAGGAGAAAAAAAGTAAAGAATAAGCTGATAGGTTTCATAATCATTAGGACAGACATGATGGATTAGTTAGAAAATTCCATCTAATTCTGATACACCCCGAGGACGATAACAGAATATTTTACATGATAGAAGCAGAAAATGCTAGAAATTCTCAGGAGGTTAGGCAGCATCAATGGACAGATATAAAGTTAATGGGCTGAATTTTAGCAGAAATTGGCTAAGTGACCATTTTGGAGAGCTACAGGGAAGATTTCTCTCCACGAGGCCTAATAGGTTTTTTCTTGCTATCTCCCCAAAGTCGCCTCATTACCTTTCCATTATGTCCCAATGGCACCTCACCTGTCACATTCTTCCACTCACCATAGGTAGAAATAGAGTCATACAGATGTGCAGCACAGAAGCATACCTTTCGGTCCATGCCGACCAGATATTCTAAACTAATCTAGTCCCATTTGCAGCAACTTGGCCCATATCCTTCTAAACCCTTCCTATTCATATACCCATTCAGGTGCCTTTTAAATGTTGTAATTGTACCAGCCTCCACCACTTCCTCTGACAGCTTATTCCTTACCCACCCTCAGCCCAGGGAAAAGACCTTGCCCAGTTACCTGATATATGCCTGTCATGATTTTATAAACCTCTATCAGGTCACCCCTCAGCCTCTGAGACTCCAGGGAAAAAGACCCAGCCTATTCAGCCTCTTCCTATAGCTCAAACTCTCCAACCCTGGCAACATCCTTGTAAATCTTTTCTGAACTCTTTCAAGCATCACAACATACTTGTCAGTACTGGGGCACTGGAATTCTTGGCACTGGGCTATATTTAAAAGGCACTTGTACATCAGGTATAGCTCTGGAAGTCCGCAGCTGCCCTTCATGGTTCATGGCATTTGCCCTGTACTTCTCAAATAAGGCAAAATCAGTGCCATGCTTTGCAGACAGAGACATGGAGAGAAGGGTCTTCATCTTCCTGCAGCACCAGCAGAGGAGACCATGACATCAAACAATGCCAGTCTGAGTTGAGTTTGTCAGCTTGGGACAGTGAGGTAAAAACAATGACTGCAGATGCTGGAAACCAGATTCTGGATTAGTGGTGCTAGAAGAGCACAGCAGTTCAGGCAGCATCCAAGGAGCAGCGAAATCGACATTTCGGCAAAAGCCCTTCATCAGGAATTGGGACAGTGTCAACTGTCTATGGAACCATGTAGAAATGCAACATGTAGCTTCACAAGGATAAGTCCCACCATAGTCTATTTGCTACCTCACACATATGCTCTCTGCTACTGCATTCACCCCCGTCAAGGTTCATGGTCTACCAATCTCACTGTTGCATATAACATATTCATTTACTCGCTCTGCTCCACAGCACCATCCCTTCTCCCACTGTTCTCACTATTCTCTCTGCATTGTGTACTCACTCACTCAGCACACCACATCACATTTCCCCTCCCTGCACTAGCCATGTCCATCTAACACAATCCCTCCTTTTTTCTTATTCCAGGAGAAAATGGCCTATAATAAAAAGGAGAGTGAAGACAGGTGGTGGGGCACCTCCCTAGCTTGGCTGGGGACCTGAGGATAACCCAAACTAGGAAGGAGTTAAAGCTGGTAACAAGAAGTTACAAAAAGCTACAAGGGAGAAAGACTGGAGAAACAAAGCTAAGCACCAAATATGTCTTGAATGTGGAATTATGTCAAAAAGACAACAAATTCTAGCATTTTCTATATTACTAATGTAAGCTGACAGCTCTATAACTGCCAACCTTATATCAGTAATCTAGAAAATGCTAGAATTTATCATTTAAAAATGGGACAAATGAACACATGCACAAAAATAGTCTTATTGGCATAATGAGCATGGATTTGTAAATGGATAACCATACATGACAAACTTGGATGAGTTTTTTTGGAAGATATTTCTAATAAAATTAATAAAGGGGAGTTGATGAATGTAATACATTTGAATTTAGAGAATGCTGTTAATAAATGCCCACAGAAAGTTGCTTAGCAAAATTAAACCACATGGGACAGAAAGTATTAAAATGACAAAGATTAAGGACAGGCTAACAGACAGAAACAGAAATTAAGTATAAATGGGTCATTCTATCGATGGTAGACTGTGGGTTACTGCAAAGATCAATACTGGAGGCCTCAGCTGCTCACAATATACAATCAATGATTTGGATGTGGGGACCAAACAGAATATTCCACAGCTTACAGGTAGTATAAGCCAAAGAGGAATATGCATTGTGAAGATGGAAAGTATTTCAAGAGGATTTAGAAAGGTGTAATGATTGGAAAAGAACATGGGAGATGGAATAGAAAACCAAAAGGTTTAGAAGCAGACTGTTCCACTTCCCTGCCTTTTCCCTATAATCCTTGATTCCCTGATAACGATGTGGAAAAGTGTGAGGTTATTTACTTTGGTAGGAAGAACAAATTTTGAGAGTATTTCTTAAATGATGAGAAGTCAGAAGGTTAGTGGACTGTTAGTCTTGATCATTAGAAGATTTGACTACAGTGAAGTCTTACTTTTCCCACCTTGACAGTCTGGGTGTCTATGTAATACTGTTGTCCTTTGAAGGACCTCACATCACTCAAAAGTGAAACCCCCTCTCTCAAAGAAGGAAATACCCCATACATCTGGGTATGGCGATGACAATTTTCATTTCCACTGCACACTTACTATTTAATTTGATTTGATTTGATTTATTATTGTCATGTGCGGAGATACTGAGTGAAAAGTATTGTTTTGCGTGCTAACCAGACTAATCATACTTTTCATAAGTACATCATAGTAATAGAACAGAATGCAGAATATAGTATTAAGCTACCAGAGAAGGCGCAGAGAAAGTTCAGCTCCAATTTATGAGAGGCCCGTTCATAAGTATGATAACAGCAAGGAAGAAGCTGTTCTTAAATCTGTTGGTGCGTGTTTTTCAAACTTTTGTATCTTCTGCCAGGCAGAAGAGGGTGGAAGAGGGTATAGCAGGGTGGGAGGGATCTTTGATTATTTTGGCTGCTTTCCCAAGGCAGTGGGAAGTATCAATGGACTAAATAGAAGGAAGACTGATTTTCGTGTTGGACTGGGCTACGTTCACAACTCTAATTTCTTGCGGTCTTGGGCATAGCAGTTGCCATACTGAGCTATGATAGAGCCATTTGGGTGCTTTCTATGGTACATCTTTAAAAATTGGTAAAAGTTGTTTTGCACATGCTGAATTTCCTTAATAAAAACTGAAAGAACTGTGGATCAGAAACAAAACCAGAAGGAGCTGGAAAAGCTCATCAGGTCTGGCAGTATCTGTGATGAGAAATCAAAGTTAACGTTTCAAATCTAGTGACCCTTCCTCAGAACCAGACCTGAAACGGTAACTTTGATTTTTCTTCACAGATGCTGCCAGACCTGTTGAGCTTTTCCGAATTTCCTTAGCTATCTAAGAAAGTTGAAGCAACGGGGTGATTTCTTGACTGCAGCATTGAGGTGGATCGACCAGGATAAATTGCTGGTGATATTTACTCCTAGAAACTGGAAGCTGTCGACCAACTCTACCTCAGCACCATTGATACAGTCAGGGACATGTCCTCCACACCAATTCCTGAAATTGTTGACACAATCCTTTACACCATGCCACTAAGCTGTCACTTTCCTGGACTCTTTTTGTTGTTTGAGATCCGACCAACTAAAGTAGTCATCAGCAAATGTGTGAGTGGAAGTAGATCACATAATCGTGAGTTATAAGGAAGATAGCGAGCAGCTGAGTATGCTGTCTTGAGGGGCACCGGTGTTGATTATTGTGGAGGACAACGGAAGGAAACAGCATTGCACTTTACACATTTGTTCAATACTCAGCCTCTTCCCCTTAGTCAACTCCCAAACGTACACATTAATTTCTGAGTCGTCCTCCAAGTCAACTGCACAGGCTTTGACCTTCCCCATATTCCCATCCAACTGTCTATCTGCTAATCTCCCCCATTCTCCTTCGGCCCAAGGTGCACTGTGACAATGTGCCAGACATGGTCATGCAATTTCCACCCACCAAAGCCAGGGTATTGATGAAAAACGATGACTTCCTACATTATCCTGTTCCCTTCTACACATTATTGTTTCCCCTATCCCCTTTTTATGTTGAGTTGGTCTCTCCTTTCACAACTGTTATCCAGCATCCTGCCTCCAACTCTACAGTTGAATTCCCTGACTTTACTCCTGTAGCAGTGGTCCCTGATAATCCCCTCCTTTCCCTCAAACGGGATAACAATTGTTTATTTGAGTGAATGCAAGAAGAGTCAGCCTTATCAGTCTAAAACTAAAACTCTGCAAAGGTTTCCAACTTTTATACACACTTAGTAAAATGTATTAAATTCTTATCTGATCAATGCAAACCATATGTTGCTCAGATGTCCCAGCACTAGTTTACTTATTTGGCACAACACATAGAACAGGCATCGTCTTCATTTTACCCAAGGCTTTCTCATCTTTGCTGATGGCTTGATCTGTCCTTTGTTCTGCTTCTTCACATCGATGATTCTTCAGCTTTGTCCCATTTACTTTTACTAAAAGCATTTGTGACTGGAAATACAACCCTTCGAGGATTTGACTACAGTGAAGACTTACTTTTCCCACCTTTACAGTCTGGGTGTCTATGTAATACTGTTGTCCTTTGAAGGACCTCACATCACTCAAAAGTGAAACCCCCTCTCTCAAAGAAGGAAATACCCCATACATCTGGGTATGGCGATGACAATTTTCATTTCCACTGCACACTTACTATTTAATTTGATTTATTATTGTCATGTCCTGAGATACTGAGTGAAAAGTATTGTTTTGCGTGCTAACCAGACTAATCATACTTTTCATAAGTACATCATAGTAATAGAGCAGAATGCAGAAAATAGTATTAAGCTACCAGAGAAGGTGCAGAGAAAGTTCAGCTCCAATTTATGAAACCAAGTCAACTCCTTCAAGGTTCAACTTGTGATAAGGTAGAATAGAGTAAAGGCTTGGGGGAAAAACAATTGTAAAAGAGAAAATTGTTAACATGCAGCTTCCCACTCTTCCCAACCACATCACTTATATCACATGAACACAGTACTTCGATAATGTGGAGGTGTTCAAAGAAGTCATAAAAGGTGTTAACTGCAAACTGTTAGGGTGAAAAGCCACCCAATATCATAGCAAACAAATTTCCAGCCTAAAGCAACACTGAGCCCCACACTGTCTGACCAAGATGATCGAAGGACCAGTGCAGGCTTTGGTCAATGTCAACTAAATTGATTGCTTTCATTAAACAGAATTAGTAGTGCTTTGTAAAGTAAATTAAAATTAGGACTAATGTTCTTACTATAGCAGGTAAAGTATCACTTAGGTCTATCACATTCTAATCATGATGCTCTTTCTACACACCCCCCCCCCCCCCCCCCCCAACACCCAGCAAAGGAAACATGGAGACAGTGCAGTGTTGGACCATGGCGCTACAGACTGTGGTGGGTCATAATGGTCCTCGGAGTGATAGATGGATATATAAATTGGTTCAGTGAAAAATCATCACAGCAGAAGGGGCTGAATTGTGACTGAACTATGATTACTTGTATTCATAATGCCAACTTATATACAAGTACACAAAATTTAAAAAAAGGATTTCACAATTACAATTATTTTAGTGTGAAACTAATGGTACAATGCTGCAAAATGCTATTTTCATTAATTTACAGAATAGAAATAAATGGTTTATTGCAATCTGTGTTTTACATTAAAGCCCACAGATCACACATCAGTCTGATTTCATGAAATTCTTGATCATTGAGAGAGAATACTCATGAGTTTTATAAACTAGGAGACTGGGTTATCTCATGGCCTATTCGTTCTATATCTTATTATGGAACGGGGTCTTTTCTCCTTAATTCCACAACACAGTTACATTTTACAGGAGATGATGGTTATGGGAGGCTGGATTCAAAACTTTTTAGTCTTGACAGTGCTTTTTCCACATTTCAGTAATGTGCGCACACGTTCAGTTGTTTGAATGCATCAGAGCAGCTGTACGTGTTACCTAGGATCAGTCTTGTTACTTGTTTCTGACTATTTTGAAACGTCTTCGCGTGCTCCTTGTTACGTCCAGATTTCCAAACATTACTGCATATTCAACAATAAATCTTGCACAACTATTAAAAGTGATTTTGACAGTTTGTGGTGTGTTTTGGTGCTTGAGAAGTCACAGCATGCAAACTCACCCAATTGCTCTCTTAAGTGTGTCATGCATCTGATTATCCTACATGAAACCACTTTGAAAGTATACCCCCAGAAACCAAATGCACACTTATTCATCATATTTCTTTTTTGACAGGGGGCAAAATAGTTGGTGTTGTTGTGCATGAAATAATTCCATAAAATTGCATTGCACCTCTATGGGCTCAATCTCATGTGATTCATTGCTGCTCATTCACTCAAAGTAATTGCCCCTTCTGACATATAGCTTTGATTATGACTCTCCCAAACAGATGTGGTCATCCATACATTGATAACAATGTTTAGGGATGATAAATCAATACAAGCATTGTTCAAAAGTCTAATAGTATCTAACTTAATTTCTGAATGGGACCAAGATCGTGGCATTATCCAAAAGAAAGAACTTGATTCATACTGAAAGGATTATTGACAACATTGAGAGACACAATACAGTACACATGATGAGCTCACTTTTGATTGTTGATCTACACAGCTAAAATCAGTTAGCAATACTATCGACATAAAAATAGAAAGTGCTTGTGAAACTCAGCAGGTATGACAACATCTGTGGAGACAGGAACAGAGTTAATGTTTCAAGTCTGCTATGACTTTTTCCAGAGTGAAGAGAAATGGAAGTCTGATGTGTTTAATGCCACTGAAAAATTGGGAACAGCAATTAAAACAGAAAGGAGGGAAGGGAAAAGTCTCTGTCCTCGTCCTGCAGTAATACAAGTTGAAGAAAGATCGCCTTATTTTCCATTATGCACTTTACAGTCTTTTGGATTCAGAATTGCCTTCAACAATTTTAGACCATAAACTTTGTGATACCCTAACCCCCCAACGGCTGGTTCCTGTGATTTTATTTTCAACAGACCCGATCTATACTCTACTATTTTTACCTATTCTGGATCCATGAGATTGTGGATAAAGATGAGATGTTAAACTCTCTCTCTCAATGGATCATTTAGATCCATTGCATTATGTCAAAGGTGGTGAACAAGGAACATCCCCCTGTGGCCTTGCCAGTATTTATCTCTCAATCAACATCACGAAGACATGTTATTTGATCATTATTGTTTGCTGTTTGCACAAGCTGTGTGTGTAGCTAGAGTGTGACACTGGAAAAAGCACAGCAGGTCAGGCAGCATATGAGCAGCAGGAGAGTGGACATTTCAGACAGGACCTCTCATCAGGGCTAATGAGGGATCCTGGCCAAAATGTCGACTCTCCTGGTCCTTAGATGCTGCCCGACCTGCTGTGTGCTTCTTCCAGCACCACACTGTACCTACACTGACTCACCAACATCGCCAAGCTTTATGTACACAGATTGGCTGCGACATTTCCTATATTACAAAAGTTACTATGCTTAAAAAGTAGTTTGATGGCTGTCAAGCAGTTGAAGCTGTGAAAAGTGCTGTGAAACATCGGTTTTAGTTTACTGTACCAAAAGGTGACAATGCCCTCCATCTTTGAGGTTGAAGCAAACCGACCGATTACTTGTTTCAATAACTCAGGATCTTCATTTTCTTGTTATAGACACAATATACTTCCAGGTTTTCTGATGCAGATTTGCAATTTTTCATTTTACTGGTCAATGGTTCATGACTTTTAGAAGTGGTGCAAGGATTTGGAACAGATTAATTAAATCTAATCATTCAGGCCCCAATTTATTATTTCGTAGCTTTAATTGTGGTCTTTTAACCAGAGTTACCTGAGAATTAATTGTATTTACTTAAATGGACAATGAATGTCAAGAATAGTGTTCACATTAAGGCGTGTCCAATACTAATATTAAATTATGATTAAAAACATGCATTTAAGTAGCACCTTTAATGTAATGTCTTCACAGAAGCTTTATCAAATAAAATTTGATACTGAGCAACATTGACCAAAATGCTTGTTCATAGATCTGTTTTTCAAGGGCTCTTAAAGGAGGAGGGAGGTGGTAGTATTGAGGGAAGGATCAGTGCTGGGTCCGCTGCTTTAAGTCATGATTTGGATGTGAATGTCAGTGGTCTGATTAGTAAGCTTGCAGGTAACACCAAAATTCACAGTACATTGGATAGTGAAGAAGGTTACCTCACAGTACATGACCTTGATCAGATGGGCTGAGGAGTGGCAAATGGAGTTTAATTTAGATAAATGTGAGGTGTTGCATTTTGGTAAGGCAATCAGGACACAGCTTATAAACTTAATGGTAAGGTCCTGGAGGGTATTGCTGAACAAAGGTCTGGGGTGCAGGTTCATAGTTCCTTGAAAGTGGAGTCAGAGGGAGACAAGGTGGTGAAGACAGTGTTTGGTACACTTGCCTTTATTGGTCAGTGCACTGGATATAGGAGTTCGGAGGTCATGTTCCAGCTGTACAGGACATTGGTTAGGCCACTTTTGGAATACTGTGTTCAATTCTAATCTCTCAAGATGTTGTGAAACTTGAAAGTGTCCAGAAAAAATTTACAAGGATGTTGCCAGGGTTGGAGGTTGAGGAGAGGCTGAATAGACCAGGGCTATTTTCCTTGGAGGATCAGAAGCTGAGGGTGACCTTACAGAGGTTTAATAAATCATGACAGGCATGGATAAGGTGAATAGCCAATGTCTTTTTCCTATGTAGAGGGCACAGGCTTTAAGGTAAGGGGGGAAAAGATTTAAAAGGCACCTTAGGGGCAATGTTCTCATGCAGAGTATGGTGCATGTATTGAAGGAGCTGACGAGGAAGCGGTGGATGCTGGTACAATTACAACATTTAAAAGGGTAATGGTACATGAATAGGGAGGATTTTGAGGGGTATAGGCCAAATGCTGGCAAATGGGACTAGATTAATTTAGGATATCTGGTCAGCTAGACAAGTTGGACTATTTGTGTTTTACAATTGTACAACTATGAATTAATTGAATAATTTAGGGCCCAGGTAAATGAAGACATAATCATCTCTGGTGCAGCAAGGATTTACCAGAGGCCAGGATTAAGACCATAAGACATAGGGAATGGAAGTAAGGCCATTCAGCCCATTGAGTCCACTCCACCATTCAATCATGGCTGATGGATATTTCAACACCACTTACTCGCATTCTCCCCGAATTGAAGGGCCACAGAGACCTTAGACAGTTAAGTGCTGGAGGAGTTTATAGAGATATGGAAGGGCAAGGTTATGGCAAGTAGAATCATGAATGTGAATTTTTAAAAAGCTGACCACTAGGTTTAAACTCAGATTGTTTTTCCCTGAAGGTCTCGAGTATCTTACTCCACCTAGGACATGATGACTTTGTTGTGATGCCTTCCATTGTCAAACATCTAACTGACAATTAATGTCTGCGTAAACAAATGAAGAAATGCTGAAGGGACAAGGAACTGGAAAGCTGACAGATTAAGCAGATTGCATTCCAGCAAAGTCTTTTGCCTTCAGGAAAGGCTGGAGGAAACTAAAAATGAAAAGTAAGATCACATAACCTGGCTGTTTTAATGCTTAAAATATTACATTTATTGAAATAATGTTATCTTTCCTGACATTGAGACAGTTTTTAATTTTGCAGTGGTCGTTTCATTTTCTGGTAGCAGAGACTTTGTTTGGAAAAAACATACCTTCCCTATCAAAGAAACCCTGGAGTGCTTTCTTCGGGTCTTTGATATAAAAAGCTTCGCGGTCCTCCTGGAATTCAATGGAATATGGGTTGTCTTCACTTTCATCTTCCACTGCATCCTCAACTGTTGAAATATTAAAAAATAAATTCACAAATTTAGCAGACACAACCTACTTTATATGCTAATTCATTGAACTGTAGATCACTGGCTGCCAAGTGAGATACAGTCTCACTTCTGATGGTCTTGGACCAAGTCTAGCAAAAGGAAATAGCTGGGTGCAAGTGGGAAGGTAGGGAAACAGTGATATACTGGAAGAAGCAAAATTATTTTTCTGGTTGAACTTGATGGGGACTCATTCATCAATCAACATGTTCACTTTTTACGGATGACAGTTTTCATTCCACAAAAATTTATTTTGTTTTCTTGACTGGGTTTACTTCTTAAGTGGTAATCTGTTAAATGTTGCAGTGTGGGGCTGATGGTGGCCCAAAATATTAAATGGAGGGTAGAGACAGGGAAAGAAAAGGGAAGCACTGAAGGAAAGTTGTCCATTTCTAAATACTGAATAGCTTCACTATCACAATGTCTCCGTTGACTGCAGCATGTGGGTCCCCTGCACTCTGTTGCATAAACACTCTGACCTTGAGGAATTTGTCGCATCTCAGTTGTCTGGAAAATGACTCCTTGCATAAGCCTTTACTGAAAATGCACAATACAGAAACCTGACAACAAGATGATAGGATGGTGCATCAATGCCACAGACTTGGCACAAGATAAACTGGGATGAAGAAATCCCCTCAAAACAGTTGGTCATCATTCCAACTGGCTCCTTTATTTTTATAGCATCTGGGTCCTTGTATGCAACATTATCTTTTACTCAAGATTGTGAACTGATAACTCTATTTATACACCAAAAACAATTCAGACTCTACTTACCTAATAGAACTTAGAGCAAGCAATGGTTGACTTGAATGTGCACAGCAATTAATGAAGGTCAAAAAACACTAATCAGAATGGCACATATTTCCGAGCTTGGTTATCGAAACATAGAATGGTGATAGCCCAGGAACAGGCCATTTAGCCCACAGTGTGAGGTAGCTGAATAAACTAGCCATCCATTTCAACTCCTCATTCCAGTACCTGATCTACAGATGACATCCCTTCAGGCACAGATCCAGATTTCCTCGAGGAATTCCTTCTCAGTCATGAAGCTGAGCAGCAAATTCCAAGCATCTAACACCCTCTGTGTGAAAATGTTTTCTCTACATCCATATCCTTCGTTATTTCATACACCTCGATTAGGTCACCCCTCAGCCTTCTCTGTTCCATTCAAAAGTCTAGTCTGTGCAATCATTCCTCACAGCAACAATTTTCATGCCCTGACAACACACATGAAAACCTCCTCCATCCACCCTCTCCCAAAGCGATTTTGTACTTCCTGTAATGTGATGACCAGGATTGCACACAAAATTCCAGTAGTGGCTTAACTAGCATTTTATATTTCCAATATTATATCCCATAAAGGAAAGCATCTAGAATCATAGAGATGTACAGCATGGAAACAGACCCTTCGGTCCAACATGTCCATGCCGACCAGATATCCCAACCCAATCTAGTCCCACCTGCCAGCACCTGGCCCAAATCCCTCCAAACCCTTCCTATTCATATACCCATCCAAATGTCTTTTAAATGTTGCATATGTAACAGCCTCCACCACTTCCTTTGGCAGCTCATTCCATACATGTACCACCCTCTATGTGAAAAAGTTGCCCCTTAGGTCTCTTTCATATCTTTCCCCTCTCACCCTAAACCTATGCCCTCTAGTTTTGGATGCCCTGACCCCAGGGAAAAGACTTTATCTATTTACTCTATCCATGCCCCTCATAATTTTATAAACCTCTATAAGTCACCCCTTGGCCTCCAGGGAAAACAGCCCCAAGCCTGTTCACCCTCTCCTTATAGCTCAAATCCTCCAACCCTGTCAACTCCAAGATGGTATGTTACCTCCCTTGTGCCAGGGTCAGGGGTGTCACTGAATAGCTACAGGGCATTCTGAAAGGCAAGGTCAGAGAGAGATTGCAGTACATATTGGTATCAATGACATAGGCAGAAAAAAAAGATGAGATTCTCTAAGCAGAATTTTGGAAACTAGGAAGCACATTAGAGAATAGGACTCAAAAGACAGTAATTGCTGGCACCACATGCTCGTGAGCAAAGAATAGGTGATTAGTCCAGATGAATGCACAGCTGGTACAGAGGGGACAATGTTGGGGTTCTGGAGCATTAGAATCATTTTTGGGGGCAGTAGGACCTGTACAAGGTGGATGGGTTGCAATTAAACAAGAGTAGGACCAGAATCATTGTGGGGAGGCTTGCAAGTCTAATAGACCTTCACCACTTCATTGGCCAGTTCTGCCACCTACAGGTTCCAATAGACAAACAGTACAAGGCTTCTTCTTTCCTCTGTTCTTCCCAATAACCTCCTGTTTATTGTGCATTCCTTTGCTTTGTTCACCCTCCCCAAATCGATATCCTTGCACTTCTACAGTTTGAATTCCACTTTCTACTTTTCTGCCCAATCAACAGTAATAAATTCACCATGCAGAACTCTTCAGCATTTTAAAGGTGTTGCCTACACATCTAATGCAAACCTAAATCTAAGACAGAAATGCAGTGGAATTTCTTCATCCAGGGGGTTGAGTGTCTTTCGCACTTCCTGTCACAGAGAGGTGTGGGGGCAGAGCCCTTGTGTATATTCAGGGCTGAGACAGATTCTTGATCGGTAGGGGAAATCAAGGATCAAGGGGAAAGGGAAGCAAAGCGGATGCGAAGTATGTCAGATCATCCATAACCCTAACGAATGGCAGATCAGGCTTGAGGGGCCAAATAGCCTACTCCTGTTCCTCTTTCTCATGGCCTTATATATGACACAGCCATGCGGCTCAAAACTGCCCTCTGGGCAATTAGGAAGGCTGGTTTAGCCAGCAACACCCACATCCCACAAAGGAATAAGTAAAAATCCTCTGTTACTTCTTCAAAATCTCCTCCAGGTTAGTTAGACATAATTTTCCCCACAACAAATTCATGTTGACTCTTCCAAATTAATCCATATTTTCCCATGTGGCTAATAATAGAGAGCAGCCCTATGGTCCAGTAGGACTACAGGCATTTTTACTCTTAATCCTACTGTATATAATTGTTGCTGGAAGTTTGTCTACCATTGTAGTTGAACTGATTAGACAGACATTGCTATGCTTATCTTTAGGTTTTTTTGAATCAGCTCATTAAGTTGGCAATTCTCCAGCCCTCTACATTGTAGGTGCACCTACCAATTCCCCACGTGCAACCAGTGACACTGCTGGCTGCAGGTGGCCTGGGCTGTTCCACTGACTCAACATCCGCACTTTCATCCTCATCAGAATCTTCACCCAGCATTCGTTTCTCCAGCTGCTTGTGCTGCTGGCTCCTCTGCACCAGCTCAGTCACAGTGAAATCAGATTCCTCATCTTCATCCTCTTCTGGGCCCTGCACACAAATAGCATCATGAAATTTAAAATAAATCTGGAAGATCATAGGATCCTCCTTTAATAACCTGACCAGTCCCATAATACAACGTTAGGACAAAACTCCAGGGATACTTCATTTCAGTTATCCCAGTTTAGTGTTTAATGTTGAGGTGGCATTGTTACTGGGTCACTCAAATTAACCGGTTTAAAAAATTGCCCAATAGAACAAATGATAAAACAGTTTGCGAAGGTAACAAAAACTTACAACAACAAACGTACAAGAGGTTAACCTGCATTGGATAACTGTAACAGTGGCTGCATGGGCTGCCTGAGAAATTAGGTTAATATATCACCCTGCCACTCTTTTAACAACATTAAATATTTACTTCTGTTTGGTGCAGGGCTGCAGGAATAGATATGAGGGCTGAAGGGCTCAAAGGGTGTGGGAAGAAAGCAGGAACAGAGTACTGAATTAAATGGTCACTCATGATTGTACTGAATGACAGAGCGGGCTTGCGGGGCCAAATAGCCGAGTCTGACTCCTATTTTCTATATAAGAGAAATAAAACAGAACTATCTAGTTATATCTTTTTAAAACATAATCTCTCATTTCATGCATTGATTAAAGGAAGTAGTTATGGAAACAGATGGCCAAAAAAAATTACATCAACAAACAAGGTGTATTGGTGGGAGGGTACAGGGTGCAAAGATTTATCTAAATTCTCTAACAATTTTATGTTTCATACTCTTGCTCTCTTTTGTTCTTTTCTCTGAATGCTTTCTTCCTGGAGCTAGAATTGAGACAGTGTTAAAGTGGCAGCCGTCATTCATGAACGTGAATGGATCTGAAGAGGAGGGACATAACAAACCAGGAGGATGACAAGTGGTTCACATGTCTTTGTAATTAGTACATGCTTTTGCCTTTCTCTCAGTTTGACTAGAAGCTGGGCAGGTGTTACCCAATCTCATTAGATTACATTACTTACAATGTGAAAACAGGCCCTTCGGCCCAACAAGTCCACACTGACCTGCCGAAGCGCAACCCACCCAGACCCATTCCCCAACATTTACCCCTTCACCTAATACTACGGGCAATTTAGCATGGCCAATTCACCTAACCTGCACACTATTGGACTGTGGGAGGAAACTGGAGCACCTGGAGGAAACCCATGCAGACACAGGGAGAATGTGCAAACTCCACAGTCAGTTGCCTGAGGCGGGAATTGAACCTGGGTCTCTGGCGCTGTGAGGCAGCAGTGCTAATCACTGTGCCACCTCATTACCTACAGAGATCTCAGAAATCATCCCATTTGTGCCTTTTACATGTCCCTGGTTTTCATTGTTCTATCATTGACATTGTGCTAACACTTGCTCAGTTCATAAGCACTGGAATTTCTCCCTGAATCAATTGGTCTTTCTCTCCTCATTTAAGTAAACCCATTGATTAAGCCCTGTCCTAACATTAGCACATATGGCCTCGTGACAATTTTTAATAATCATTTTGTGTCCCAACAAAGCATCCTGGGATGGGTACTACAGCAAGGCACTTAAATACAAGATTTGGTATATTTGTATAACCCAGCATCAAGCTTGTTTTTTCAATGTGGTGTTGAGATTGGGTGGCAGCAGTGAGGGAATTAGGAGAGAGATATCTGTGACTGAAACGTAGGATGCAAAGGCTCGCTAGCAAAGTAAAGATAGCTGAGCATCACCAGAAATACCTTTTGATAGAAAGTAACTGCTTCAAAAATAACATGATAGGAATGGTACTGGATACGCTGAAGTAATTATATATAAAATCAGAGTCATACAGCATGGAAAAGACACTTTGGCTCAACTACTTCATGCCAACCATGTCCCCAAACTAAACAAATCCCATTTGTCTGCATTTGGCCCTTTTTCATCCAAACCTATCCTCTTTATGTATTTATCCAAATGTCTTATAAAAGTTCTAACGTTGCAACCACCACTTCGTTTGGCAGTTCATTCCACACAGAAACCACTCTGTAAAAAAAAAAATGCCCTCATGTCCTTTTTAACTCCCTCACCTTAAAATTATTTCCCCTCCTTTTGAACTCCCCTACCCTCGGGAAAAGACCTTTGCTATTCACCTTATCTACGTTGCTGTGGTTCTGTTCGCCGAGCTGGAAGTTTTTGTTGCAAACGTTTCGTCCCCTGGATGGGCGACATCATCAGTGCTTGGGAGCCTCCTGCGAAGCGCTTCTTTGATGTTTCCTCCGGTGTTTATAGTGGTCTGTCCCACTACAGCGGACAGCTGAAACTGACAACCGGAAGCGGCAGGGACAGGCCACTATAAACACCGAAGGAAACATCAAAGAAGCGCTTCGCAGGAGGCTCCCAAGCACTGATGATGTCGCCTAGCCAGGGGACGAAACGTTTGCAACAAAAACTTCCAGCTCGGCGAACAGAACCACAGCAACGAGCACCCGAGCTACAAATCTTCGCTCAAACTTTGAACCTTATCTACGTGTCTCACGAGTTTATAAACCTCTCTGAGGTTACCCCTCATCCTCCTACACTTCTGTGGAAAAACTCTGAGCCTATCAGCCTATTTTATGACTCAAGCCCTCCATTTCTGGCAGCATCCTGGAAAATCTTTTCTGGACCCTCTCCAGCATAATATCCTTCTCATAGAGGGGCAACATTCTGTGATGTGATGGATTCAAAGGCTAATGGTGCACGGAACAAATGCTAAAACACATTTTCACATTTAAAAATAAAAATTACAAAAACATTTATAAATAAAGTGCCTACCATTTAAGCCTGTAATGTGTTGAGGGACAGCATAAAAAACAAAGGAAAAGCTGCACCGACAAAAGGGGACCTCTTCATGCAACTGTGGTATGGCAGGACACAAATTGTGGGGAAACTATTTGCCAAAACTTCTGTTGGGAGGTTGCAGGGGTGTAGAGACTTTCTCAAAGGCTACAGCAGAAATAAACAAAGGGCAAAAGTTACCCTGGACTTTTGGTGAACAGGTCTGGTATTGGCCAAGGCAAAAAAAAAGTAAATTCAAAGATACCTGGATACCAGAGAGAATATGCAGATGGGAAATTCCAAAAATCATAGCAAAACGGTTGGAGACCGGACATAAAAAGAAATTGAAGCACACTAAGCCAAACATAGGAAAAATAAAAAGATGCTGACAGAGTGACATCAAAATCAATACAGAGCGAGGAACACCAGAACCTGAGGGGTTTAAATAGAAGGCTTCAATATCTCCACTATATGCAAGCATAACATATTTTAACAGTTAATCAATTCATTGAAGAATTGAACAGCTTGGAGGTAAGGGAGCATGAGGGTCAAGTAGTAAGGTGAAATGACACCTAAAGGGGCAGGAGTACTTGGGAAAGAGCAGACTGGCAAGTAGCTAGCGAACAAATTAGGGCAAGTCTTGACTTCAAATCTGTTCTGCTGAGATCCAAATGTAAGATTATAGCAGGACATTATGTTCACATCTGAATTCATATTCTGTCACATGGGAACTCCAAAGACACTTCAACCATACTTATGTGGAGGGTTGTCAGTTGGAGGAGTTTGAGTTCCAGATTTCAGTGCTTGAACAGCAACTGGCATCACAATAGCTGATCTGAGAGGCTTTGTGGATAGCAGGTTATTGGAGGAGGATGGTCACCCTTCAACTTAAGAGCATAGGCAGAAAAGAGAATGGCAGAAGGTCAGACAGACAAGTGTGCACAAGTACAGGACATTGGAATACATCGTTCTCTAACCAGTTTTCAGTCCTGAATGCTGGTGAGGGTGCTGATTCTCTGGGGAGAACAGTCAAAGACGGGCATCATGTCTCATTCAGTCATACTGGGAACAAGATAATTGGGAAAGCAATAGTAATAACGGGTGCTTCCGAAAGGATTATAATGATTCTGTGGTGATATGGTGCTAGGATCAAGGAGATCACAGAGCATCTGTGGAATATTGAAGGGTATTCGCAGAATCCCAATAGTGCTGAAAGAAGCAATCCACTCACTGAATGTGCGCCAATCCTCCGAAGATATCCCACCCAGACCCAGATCCCCATCCCGGTCTTATTTTATACGGCTAATCCACCTACCTTTCACATCAATTTAGCAGGGCCAGTCCGCTTAATCGGCATTTCTTTGGACTGTGGTAGGAAGCCGGAGCTCCCAGGTGAAACCCACACAGACTCGCCTGAGGCTGGAACCGCATCTGGGTCACTGGCACTGTGTGAAACAGGAGTGCTAACCACTACAACACTCCAAATGCTAAACAAAGAGATGTCAACACCCACATCTGCAGCAGATAAGGTTCTGCAGGCAGATTTGAGACAACTAGCATATACTGAACAACCTCGATTATTCGAACAAGACGGTTGGGAAGTGCTTTGTTCAGATAACTGATCGAGTGGTGGCAACAATAGCAGGAACAGGGTGCCCGTGGCGGCTGCATATAGCAGGGACAGGGTGCCCGTGGCAGCTGCATATAGCAGGGACAGGGTGCCCGTGGCGGCTGCATATAGCAGGGACAGGGTGCCCGTGGCGGCTGCATATAGCAGGGACAGGGTGCCCGTGGCGGTTGCATATAGCAGGGACAGGGTGCCCGTGGCGGCTGCATATAGCAGGAGCAGGGTGCCCGTGGCGGCGGCATACAGCAGGAGCAGGATTCCGGTGGCAGTGGCAATAGCAGGAACAGGGTGCCCGTGGCAACTGCATATAGCAGGAACATGGTGCCCGTGGTGGCTGCATATAGCAGGAACAGGGTGCCCGTGGTGGCTGAATATAGCAGGAGCAGGGTGCCCGTGGTGGCTGAATATAGCAGGAGCAGGGTGCCCGTGGCGACTGCATATAGCAGGGACAGGGTGCCCGTGGCGGCTGCATATAGCAGGGACAGGGTGCCCGTGGCGACTGCATATAGCAGGAACAGGGTGCCCGTGGTGGCTGCATATAGCAGGAGCAGGGTGCCCGTGGTGGCTGAATATAGCAGGAGCAGGGTGCCCGTGGTGGCTGAATATAGCAGGAGCAGGGTGCCCGTGGCGACTGCATATAGCAGGGACAGGGTGCCCGTGGCGGCTGCATATAGCAGGGACAGGGTGCCCATGGCGACTGCATATAGCAGGGACAGGGTGCCCGTGGCGACTGCATATAGCAGGGACAGGGTGCCCGTGGCGGCTGCATATAGCAGGGACAGGGTGCCCGTGGCGGCTGCATATAGCAGGGACAGGGTGCCCATGGCGACTGCATATAGCAGGGACAGGGTGCCCGTGGCGGCTGCATATAGCAGGGACAGGGTGCCCGTGGCGGCTGCATATAGCAGGAACAGGGTGCCCGTGGTGGCTGCATATAGCAGGAACAGGGTGCCCGTGGTGGCTGCATATAGCAGGAACAGGATGCCCGTGGTGGCTGCATATAGCAGGAACAGGGTACCCGTGGTGGCTGCATATAGCAGGAACAGGGTGCCCGTGGACACGGCATATAGCAGGAACAGGGTACCCGTGGTGGCTGCATATAGCAGGAACAGGGTGCCCGTGGCGGTGACAATACCAGGAACACAGTGCCCGTGGTGGCTGCATATAGCAGGGACAGGGTGCCCGTGGCGGCTGCATATAGCAGGAGCAGGGTGCCCGTTGCGGCGGCATACAGCAGGAGCAGGATTCTGGTGGCAGGAGTAGGGTGCCCGTGGCGGCTGCATATAGCAGGACCAGGGTCCCCTTGGCGGCTGCATATAGCAGGAGCAGGGTGCCAGTGGTGGCTGCATATAGCAGGAGCAGGGTGCCCGTGGTGGGGCATATAGCAGGAACAGGGTGCCCGTGGTGGGGCATATAGCAGGAACAGGGAGCCTGTGGTGGCTTCATACAGCAGGAACAGGGTGCCCGTGGTGGCTGCATACAGCAGGAACAGGGTTCTGATGGCAGTTGCATATAGCAGGAACGGGGTGGCCGTTGTGGCTGCATATAGCTGGAACAGGGTGCCCGTGGCAGTGGCAATAGCACAAACAAGGTGACCGTGGCAGCGGCAATAGCAGGAACAGGATGCCCGTGGCGGCTGCACATAGCAGGAACAGGGTGCCCGTGGCGGCTGCACATAGCAGGAACAGGGTGCCGTTGGCGGTGGCAATAGCAGGAATAGTGATCCCGTGGCAGTTGCATATAGCAGGAACAGGGTGCCTGTGGTGGCTGCATATAGCAGGAACAGGGTGCCCGTGGTGGGGCATATAGCAGGAACAGGGTGCCCGTGGTGGGGCATATAGCCGGAACAGGGTGCCCGTGCCGGCTGCACATAGCAGGAACAGGGTGCTGGTGGCAGTGGCAATAGCAGGAACAGTGATCCCGTGGCAGTTGCATATAGCAGGAACAGGGTGCCTGTGGTAGTGACATATAGCAGGAACAGGGTGCCCGTGGTGGGGCATATAGCAGGAACAGGGTGCCCGTGGCGGCTGCACATAGCAGGAACAGGGTGCCGGTGGCAGTGGCAATAGCAGGAACAGTGATCCCGTGGCAGTTGCATATAGCAGGAACAGGGTGCCTGTGGTAGTGACATATAGCAGGAACAGGGTGCCTGTGGTGGCTGCATATAGCAGGAACAGGGTGCCCGTGGTGGCTGCATATAGCAGGAACAGGGTGCCCGTGCAAGTGGCATATAGCAGGAACAGGGTGCCCGTGGTGGCGGCATATAGCAGGAATAGGGTGCCCGTGGTGGCTGCATATAGCAGAAACAGGGTGCCCGTGGCAGCGGCATATAGCAGGAACAGGGTGCCCTTGGTGGTTGCATAAAGCAGGAACAGGGTGCCCGTGGTGGCGGCATATAGCAGTAACAGGGTGCCCGTGGTGGCTGCATATAGCGGGAACAGGGTGCCCGTGGTGGCTGCATATAGCGGGAACAGGGTGCCCGTGGTGGCGGCATACAGCGGGAACAGGGTGCCCGTGGTGGCGGCATACAGCGGGAACAGGGTGCCCGTGGTGGGGCATATAGCAGGAACAGAGTGCCCGTGGCGACGGCATATAGCATGAACACGGTGCCCGTGGTGGCTGCATATAGCAGGAACAGGGTGCCTGTGGTGGCCGCATATAGCAGGAACAAGGTGCCCGTGGCAGTGGCAATAGCAGGAACAGGGTGCCCATGGCAGTGGCATATAGCTGTAACAGGGTGCCCATGGTGGCTGTATATTGCAGGAACAGAGTGCCCATGGAGATGGCATATAGCAGGAACAGGGTTCCGGAGGCAGTGGCAATAGCAGGAACAGGGTGCCCGTGGTGGCTGCATAGAGCAGGAACAGGATGCCTGTGGTGGCTGCATATAGCAGGAACAAGGTGCCCGTGGCAGTGGCAATAGCAGGAACAAGGTGCCCATGGTAGCGGCATATAGCAGGAACAGGGTGCCCATGGCAGTGGCATATAGCTGTAACAGGGTGCCCATGGTGGCTGTATATAGCAGGAACAGGGTGCCGTGGAGACGGCATATAGCAGGAACAGGGTTCCGGAGGCAGTGGCAATAGCAGGAACAGGGTGCCCTTGGTGGCTGTATATAGCAGGAATAGGGTGCCCGTGGTGACTGCATATAGCAGAAACAGGGTGCCCGTGGCAGTGGCAATAGCAGGAACAGGGTGCCCGTGGCAGCGGCATATAGCAGGAACAGGATGCCCATGGCATAGGCTATAGCAGGAACAGGGTGCCCGTGGTTGCTGCATGTAGCAGGAACAGGGTGCCCGTGGCTACTCTGTTCCTGCTCCCGCTGCCAGCCCAGGCTGCTGGCTCTCGCTGATGCTTGTATTTAAATTTAATAACATTTTTCCAGGGCTTTGAGATCTTGTTTGGTAATCTGAAATTCAGATAATCGAGGTTGTACTGTAAATCAATGAGTAGGGCCCGAAAGATGGTAATTCCTCAAAGACTCCTGGGGCCAGTGTGCACAGAAACAACAGGTTTGTGCAAATGAATGTGTGAATAAAGATATGGCCCTGGAAGGAGGGCTTTTGAATTCTGAAACAGTTGGATCAGGTCTGCAGAACAGCTTAATTGGACAAGTTTAAAGGAAAACCAACTCGGCAAAAGTGAGGACTGCAGATGCTGGAAACCAGAGTTTAGATCAGAGTGGTGCTGGAAAAGCACAGCAGGTCAGGCAGCATCCGAGGAGCAGGAAAATCAACGTTTCGGGCAAAAGGAGTAGTTTCACTGCAGCTGGAGGTGGAGGATATAAACAAGCTTGAAAGAGGGAACGGGGAGCCAGGTGTAGATTGAGAAAACAGAAAAACAGTGAAATTTTGAGGCTTAATACACTTGAACAAAAGGCAACATTACAGAAGATAGAAAATAGACAAAAGAGTTGCCAGTTATTAATGATGTTTGCTCCAATGAAAATAGTCTAATAAATAAAGGAAATGAGCTGAACACAGACACCCACTTGGAAGTATGATATTGTAGCTATTTCTGGGAACGTGGTTTAAAGAATGGTGCAAATTGCAACCCCACATCATTCGTTACAGGGTTTCCGTACATGAGAGAAAGGGGGATTTAAAAAGTCATGTCATTTAAAGAAACAAAAATCACAGCTGTGAGGAAGATTGGCATGCCCAAAGGCAGAACACCTCATTGCAAAAAGTCCTTGGACATGCACTTTAAACGCTGTAACCACAGGACCAAGAGCTGCAATGTACAAATAGGCTGGATAGCTCCTTTTAGGTTGGCAGATACAATGGACTGAATGGCTTTTTCTTTTAAAAACTCTAAATTTCAAAAATTCCATAAAACCACACGATAGTGGAAGTGATGCAAGGGAGAAAACAAATTAAAGTGGTATCTGTAGAAACCTTGGCTTTTGGTTGCACCGTTTGAAAGAAAAAAAATCTCTGGTAGGCAATTCAGTGACAGCTGCTAGACAGGGTGTATTGCTCACAAGTAGAAACAAACAGGATTTAGCAGCTTGCGCTGATTTTCACTTCAACTTTCATGTTGGTTCAAGAGGATGACCACTTTACCAAGGGTGAGCATTTACCATTTGTACTGTGTCCAATCAATCCTTGAAAAACAATTCTGATTAGATTCTGTCATTCCAAATCTCAAGTTATTTGTGGACAGAGCATTTTTTTTCAATGTAACAACAGACTGAATTATACTGGCTTAAATTCAGGTTTGTTTTAATATATTGTCAGGGGACAATGCTGGAGTTTAGTGGTCTCTCAGAAACTAATCAGGATGTTTTCTGTCCATCCTTTCCAGTATTAACCAGTACTGCAGCAATTCTTCTAACTGTGAAGAGCAACTCAATAGAATTCTATTATTTGAAAAGAAAGGGCAATATGGTTTTGCTAAGCTGTAATAAAATTTGCAATTGTATAGCACAATTAACATAATGAAGTGTATCAAAGTAGTTCAGAGGATCACTGTCAATCAGTTTAGTGACTGGAACAGGGTTTTTCCAGCATCTCAAAGAAGAATGGGGTTGTTAGGAAATGAGCCATTCTTTCATTGGCTGAGTTAATGTTCCAAGACTTATTTTCTAATTCACTTCAATTGACTGTTTTACACAGAACATACAGCTGCTAAACATAGAATCCCTACAGTGTACAAACAGACCATTCAGCCCAACATGTCTATAGCAACTCTCTGAAGAGCATCCCACCTATACTCACCCCACTACCCTGTCACTGTAACACTGTATTTCCCATGGCTAATCAACCTTGCCTACACATCCTTGGACACTATGGTCAATTCAGCATTGCCAATCCATGTAACCTATACATCTTTGGACTGTAGGAGGAAACCCAAGCAGACATGGGGAGAATGTGCAAACTCCACACAGCCAGTTGCCCAAGGCTGGAATTGTACCTTGATCCCTGGCACTGTGAGACCACTGTGCTAACCACTGAGTCATCGTGTCACCCCTATTTTGATTAAAAAGGCCTATGGCCATCAGTAGTTAAAATTACACTCTGCTGCAGTTAACTGGTTCAACTTAAAGTATAGCATCAGCAACACAATAGTCCTTGGACAGACTTCAATTGACCCCTTGTTACTGCTGTTCAGGAGATCAATACTGTTTGCAACATGGGCTCGCAGCCGAGAATATGCATTATAAGCAGCCTGAATGAGAATAAACATACACCAACTTGCTATTCCAACCTGGCGTCTGTCAGTGTTGTGGGCAGGAATTGCTTTGTGTGAATATCCAGTTTTGAATCTATTCAAACTCTGTGGAGAAGATTCTCCACTGTCAAGTGAATCATTAGTGTGCAAGTGAAATGTGGGTACAATAATCCTCACTTGTCTAAAACTTTTCTCTTGGATATTTGTCATGTCTAGAATTCACTTCTCTACACAGTAATATACACTGTACAATGCATTTTGCTGAAGGCATTTCACCCGAACAGAAAAAATATACCTTCTGAGGCATTATTAAGCTTAATCTAACAGGTAGGGTCTGCCCTTCTAACCTTGGTTCGTTCTTGGATTGCACTTGGAACTTAAGAACAAGACTGAATTGCAAATGGTTGTCAGTATGCCACCTGTGATGATGCTGCTCCTTTAACAAGGTTACGCTGTCCTTGGTTTTTTTTCAGGGAGGTTGTAAAAGCAGCGATTCTGAAAAGTCTGGCTTTGGATGGGTTTTAGGGCCAGTTTGATTATAACTAACAGATTATAGCTCCCCCAGGCAAAAGGCTTACGAGTTTTAAAAAAAAATGTGTACAATGAAAGGGAAATGGCCAGTTCTCTCAGCTCAGTTGTTCTCTGGTTTTTGCAGTCTGGCTAATTAGTGAAAGCAGTCAGGTCGCCTTGAGGCTGCTGATCCAAAAAACAGCTACATGGAAGAGGGTGTTCCATGCTGCCACCTCTCTCTCTCCTATAAGACCCTGTGTTCGCTTTTACCATTTTGTGCCAAGGGGTGTTTATTGGGATTGTTGCAAGTATTTGGAACAGCATAATTAAGTTGGGACGATCTGTTGGGTTTTCAGATAGTTTAAGTTAGTCTGTATTCTATTCTCGTTTGTTTATGCTTCATTCGGTAATCTTGTATTTAAATCCTGTTTTGTTTAAAACTAAGTGGTTTGACCAGCTGCATCCTTCCTGCTTAAAACAACTTGCAAAGTTAGGGTCTGGGCTGTGTTCTTGAAATGTTTTGAGGATATCTGGCCTGGTCCATAACACACCATTAGGTGTTTTTAAACATTTCAGGACTTTAAATTTAGTATAAAAATAATACACTGCACCATTATACAGCCAACATGCGCTTTCCTTTGAAGTTGACTCCATTCTCACCTGCAACACAAGGAGTCTTGTACTCCCTCCAAATTTAATAACATGGCCAACTTTAAGTCTTTGGTAGCAGTTCGGTTTGACTTTCTGTTTGTTTACTACTGTCCCGTGAGTGCTGTTCAAGTCAATAACATAAAATCCAGTTCCACTCTCGCCATCAGCAACTCGTCTGTGTTGCACTATGGCATGGTACCGAGAAATGGAAGGATGCTCAAGAGAGATGTCACAGGTTGGAAGCCTCCCAACGACATAAAAGCTCTTTGAATTCAGACTTATGTCCGAGATTATGCTGCCATTCTTGAGGATCTCAAAGCTGTAAGGGGCTTCTGCTAACCCTCCCCATGGTGGCTCCACATATGGGAGTGGAGGGCATGGCTTGTATTTATCTGAAGGTAACCTGATGGCTGCTGACTTGGGCTTCTTTGGCAGTGATATAAGATTGGGATGAGTTTTCTCAATAGGCCGCTGATCTGGTGCGGGTCTTTCTTGGAGCTCAGGTCGAGTTTCTTCGTCATGACCTGCAGAGCTTTCCACAGCTGGTGCAGCTTTCACCCCGGACTCCCCGACAATATCAACACTTTCAGTTAATTCTGGGCCTGTATGCAGAAGGCTTGAATGGAGAGTTTTCTTCTGCGGCGGAGCCAAAGGGAGTGAAGGTTTCTTAAAACCATCACCATTTAATGCACCTGCCACAAAAAGAACTGTGTTACAAAGCATCACATGGTCCTACAACTCATGTATCTGTTGTGGGAGAACAGAACATTACCATCTGAAGCAGAGGAAAGATCAGGACTACGGTTAAAATTTAAGGTTGAAGCATTATTTGAAATTATACAAGCAAAGAGCTAGCAGCCTCTTTCTTTGCTGCATACTCTTGTTCTACATTTATATGAGTTATTGTTGATAAAAGTTGTTAAGAATAGGAGCTAAACACAGCACTTACAAGAGAACAACAGTAATAATAAAAACATTTGTATCAAATGACTGATATATTTTGTAGCTAAGATTAACATTTGCTGTCTTAATATAGCGTTTGCAACGAAGTATTGTTCTTAAGTTGCACTCAAATTGCAGCTCTCCAAACACAATGATGAGGTGCTCAATGAGTTTATTTCGAAAGCAGCTAAATTACACACACCAGGAAGGGCCTTGTGGAGCTGTTAAGGCTGTTAATGTGCCACTGTTCTGCTATGAGGAGAGTAGAAGTCGAGGGCTCTGGCTCATATGACTGCTATTAGTGACTCCCTGAAGGTGTGGGCACATGATTCCCAAAGCCTGCAGAGAATGGGTCTCAATGTAATTGCACAGGCTTGCTCCACAGGTCCCCAGTATCACAGATACCAGTCTTCGGCCAATTTTGATTCACATGATATTCACACTTCACAAAGGACAGTTGGAACTGCAGCCAAGGCTTCAACCACTGACAACATTCTCGCAATAGTACTGGAGACTTGTGCTCCAGTACTTGCCACCTTCCTAGACATGCTGTTCCAGTACAGTTACAATACTGGTATCAGCTTGACAATGTTGAAAATTGCCCAGATGTCCAATAAAAAACAACACAGGACAAATGCAACTCAGCCAATCACCGTCCCACCAATCTATACTCAATAATCAGCAAATGATGAAAGTCATCTTTAACATTGCAATCAAGCTACTCACCGACAATGCCATCTCCCATTACCACAAATTTTGCATATGAATATTTGGAAACATCACACACAGTCAGCACATAAAAGGCAATGGGCTAGCTTCAATCTGGGAGAACCACCTTCATGATCATGGCCTCTCCCTTACCAGCTCAGTATAACCCCACAGTTCTCTGTGGCAAGGAATTCTGAACACTCTCAATCCTTGGAACAAATTCCTCATTTCAGTCTTATATTGGTGCTTCTTTATTTTGAGACTATACATTCTGGTACCAGATTCTCATGACAGGAACATCCTCTTAGCATTTAGAGTTGGAATACTACAGCGAGTAACTCGCCTCCTGGCTTTCGAAACCTGTCCACCATCTACAAAACACAAGCCATGGATTTGATGGAATACTTTCAAATCGCCTGGATAAGTGAAGCTCCAACAAGGGCCAAGAGGCTTGACATGGGTGGCATGATGGCTCAGTGGTTAGCACTGCTGCCTCACAGTGCCAGGGAGCTAGGTTCAATTCCAGCCTCAGGCGACTGTCTGTGCAGAGTTTGCACATTTTCCCCATGTCTTTGTGGGTTTCCTCCGTGTGCCCTGGTTTCCTCCCACAATCCAAAGATGTGCAGGTTAGGTGAACTGGCCATGCTCAATTGCCCAACGTGTTCAGGGATGTGTAGGTTAGCTGCATTAGTTAGGGGTAAATATAGGATAATAGGGTAGGGGAATGGGTCTGGCTGGGTTACTCTTTGGAGGATTTGTTGGGCTGAAGGGCCTGTTTCCACATTGTAGGGATTCTATGAAATTCTAGACATCGCCCAGGGCAATGCAACCCATTTGATTGCCACCATATTCACAGACATCCACCACCTCCACTTCTGACACTCAGTAGCAGCAGTATGTACCAACTACAAATACCCTACAGAAATTCACCAAAGGTCCTTTAAAACCCATGAGCCCTGCCATCTGGTGAAATAGATACATGGGAACACCACCGCTTACATTTCACCCCTCCAGGCCACTTACCATTCTGACTTTGAAATACATTGCCGTTTTTTTCAGTTCACTGGGTCAAAATCCTGGAATTTCCCCCCTAATGGCAGTGTGGGTTCTGCATACAACACAAGGACTGCAGTGGTTCAAGAAGGCAGACTGGCACCTTCGAGGGCACCTCAGGACTTTCAACAAATGCTGGCCCAACTCACGACATCCATGTCCTACAAGTGAATAAAAAATGTTTCCTGCCTGTATGGGGCCATATAAACAGTATGTTCTGAGCATAATGGCAAGAGTTCCGTATTTATTCATTTATTAGTACATCTTATTATTGTGTATTCAAAAATATTGAAACTTTGATACACTGTATTCCTTCACCTAACATTGCCTGGGTGCAAACATCTCAGACTTGCACTACAAACCAACCTGTTTGTCCCTTTTTGAAATAAATACAGGATGGGCTGGAGAAACTCAGCAGGTGTGGTAGTGTTTGTGAAGAGAGAAACAGAGTTAACATTTCAAGCCCAATAACTTTTCTTTGGAACTGAAGGGGGCCTAAAAACGATGATTCTAAGCCAACAAAGGAGGGGTGGACCGAGTGAAACAGATGGTGAGGGTGTGCAGTGTGTGCTAATGGTTAAAAAAAAAAGTGATCTAGCTGAAAAATTCTATTTGTTTTAAAATCGTGATGGAAGTTCTAAATTGAAGAAAGGCCAATTTTTATGGCATTAGGCAAGAACTTTCAAAAGCTGATTGGAGGCAGATGTTCGCAGGTAAAGGGACGGCTGGAAAATGGGAAGCCTTCAGAAATGAGATAACAAGAATCCAGAGAAAGTATATTCCTGTCAGGGTGAAAGGGAAGGCTGCTAGGTAAAGGGAATGCTGGTTGACGAAAGAAATTGAGGGTTTGATTAAGAAAAAGAAGGAAGCATATTTCAGGTATAGACAGGATAGATCGAGTGAATCCTTAGAAGAGTATAAAGGAAGCAGGAGTATACTTAAGAGGGAAATCAGGAGGGCAAAAAGGGGAAATGAGATAGTGTTGGCAAATAGAATTAAAGAGAATCCAAAGGGTTTTTACAAATATATTAAAGGACAAAAGGCTAACTAGAGAGAGAATAGGGCCCCTCAAAGATCAGCAAGGCGGCCTTTGTGTGGAGCCACAGAAAATGGGCTATACTAAATGAATATTTTGCATCAGTATTTACTGTGGAAAAGGATATGGAAGATATAGACTGTAGGGAAATAGTTGGTAACATCTTGCAAAATGTCCAGATTGTAGAGGAGGAAGTGCTGGATGTCTTGAAACGGTTAAAGGTGGATAAATCTCCAGGACCTGATCAGGTGCACCCGAGAACTCTGTGGGAAACTAGAGAAGTGTTGCTGGGCCTCTTGCTGAGAGATTTGTATCATCGATAGTCACAGGTGAGGTGCCGGAAGACTGGTTAAGAAGGGCGGTAAAGACAAGCCAGGGAACTATAAACTGGTAAGCCTGACCTCAGTGGTGGGCAAGTTGTTGGAGGGAATCCTGAGGGACAGGATGTACATGTATTTGGAAAGGTAAGGACTGATTAGGGATAAAATCAATGAG
>NC_057712.1:121851915-121872172 GCF_004010195.1 Chiloscyllium plagiosum
GAAGGGGAAATGAGGAAGCTGTTGAAGTCCACATTGATGCCCTGGGGTTGAAATGTTCCGAGGCGGAAGATGAGGCGTTTTTCTTCCATGCATCTGGTGGTGAGGGAGCGGCGGTGGAGGAGGCCCAGCACCTCCATATCCTCGGCAGAGTGGGAGGGGGAGTTGAAATGTTGGGCCACAGGGCGGTTTGGTTGATTGGTGCGGGTGATAGTCAACATAGCTTTGTGTGTGGGAAATCATGTCTCACAAACTTGATTGCGTTTTTTGAAGAAGCAACAAGGAAGATTGATGAGGGCAGAGCAGTAGATGTGATCTAAATGGACTTCAGTAAGGCGTTTGACAAGGTCCCCCATGGGAGACTGATTAGCAAGGTTAGATCTCATGGAATAAAGGGAGAACTAGCCATTTGGATACAGAACTGGCTCAAAGGTAGAAGACAGAGGGTGGTGGTGGAGCGTTGTTTTTTCAGACTGGAGGCCTGTGACCAGTGGAGTGCCACAAGGATTGGTGCTGGGTCCTCTATTTTTTGTCATTTGCACAAATTATTTGGATGCGAGCATAAGAGGTACAGTTAGTAAGTTTGCAGATGACACCAAAATTGGAGGTGTAGTGGACAGTGAAGAGGATTACCTCAGATTACAACAGGATCTGAACCAGATGGGCCAATGGGCTGAGAAGTGGCAGATGGAGTTTAATTCAGATAAATGCGAGGTGCTGCATTTTGGGAAAGCAAATCTTAGCAGGACTTATACACTTAATGGTAAGGTCCTAGGGAGTATTGCTGAACAAAGAGACCTTGAGGTGCAGGTGCATAGCTCCTTGAAAGTGGAGTCGCAGGTAGATAGAATAGTGAATGTGGCGTTTGGTATGCTTTCCTTTATTGGTCAGAGTATTGAGTACAGGAGTTAGGAGGTCATGTTGCGGCTGTACAGGACATTAGTTAGGCCACTTTTTTTTTTAGATTAGATTACTTACAGTGTGGAAACAGGCCCTTCGGCCCAACAAGTCCACACCGACCCGCCGAAGCGTAACCCACCCATACCCCTACATTTACCCCTTTACCTAACACTACGGGCAATTTACCGGAGCACCCAGAGGAAACCCACGCAGACACAGAGAGAATGTGCAAACTCCACACAGTCAGTGGCCTGAGTCGGGAATTGAACCCGGGTCTCTGGCGCTGTGAGGCAGCAGTGCTAACCACTGTGCCACCGTGCTGCCCACTGTTGGAATATTACGTGCAATTCTGGTCTCCTTCCTATCAGAGAGATGTTGTAAAACTTGAAAGGGTTCAGAAAAGATTTACAAGGACGTTGCCAGGGTGTGGAGGATTTGAGCTATAGGGAGAGGCTGAACAGGCTTGGGCTATTTTCCCTGGAGCCTTGGAGGCTGAGGGGTGACCTTATAGAGGTTTACAAAATTATGAGGGGCATGGATCGGATAAATAGACAAAGTTTTTTCTCTGGGATCGGGGAGTCCAGAACTAGATGACATAGGTTTAGGGTGAGAAGGGAAAGATATAAAAGAGACTAAGGAGCAACATTTTCAAGCTGAGGGCAGTGCGTGTATGGAATAAGCTGCCAGAGGATGTGGTGGAGGTTGGTACAATTGCAACATTTAAGAGGCATTTGGATGGGTATATGAATAGGAAGGGTTTGGAGGGATATGGGCCGGGTGCTGGCAGGTGGGACTAGATTGGGTTGGGATATCTGGTTGGCGTGGACAGGTTGGACTGAAGGGTCTGTTTCCATGCTGTACATCTCTATGACTCTAAAAAAATTGGTGCAAACAAGCCATAAATCTTTGTATACAAAAGGACAATTTCAAAATTAGCATAGAATACAAAAGCATTGTCAACAGTAGGGAGAATGGCATAGAACTCTGAAAGGCAGTCGAGACAGAAAAACAATCAGCTGAAATTCAACGCAGAAAAGTGTGAAGTGATTCACTTTGGTCAGGCGAATGCAGAGAGACAAGGTAAACAAAGGGTACAATTTAAAAGGGGATGGAGGAGCGGAAAGACCTAGGTGTAAATATGCGTAAATTATTGGAGGCAGCAGGATAAATTGAGAGGGCAGTTGTAACACATACAGTATCTTAAGCTTCACTAATAGAGGCACAGTCTACATCTGCAATGAGGTTTATAATGGGGAGGTGATGACCTAGTGATATTATCACTGAACTATCAATCTAGAAATAAGACCCTGTTTGAACCTCACCAGGGCAGATGATGAAATTTGAATTCAATAAAAGAAACAATTCAGGAATTAAGAATCTAATTAGACCATTGTTGATTGCCAAGGAAAAAAAAAATCTCATGCCCTTTAGGAAAGGAAATCTGCCACCCTTGCCTGGTTTGGCCTACATGTGACTCCAGAGCCAAAACAATGTGTATGACTCTCAATTGCACTCCAAAATGGGCAAGTCTTTTAACTCTTCTTGATTGCTATAAAGCCTCAGTAATTAAACATTCAGATAAATGCGAGGTGCTGCATTTTGGGAAAGCAAATCTTAGCAGGACTTATACACTTAACGGTAAGGTCCTAGGGAGTGCTGCTGAACAAATAGACCTTGGAGTGCAGGTTCGTAGCTCCTTGAAAGTGGAGTTGCAGGTAGATAGGATAGTGAAGGCGGCGTTTGGTATGCTTTCCTTTATTAGTCAGAGTATTGAGTACAGGAGTTGGGAGGTCATGTTGCGGCTGTACAGAACATTGGTTAGGCCACTGTTGGAATATTGCGTGCAATTCTGGTCTCCTTCCTATCGGAAAGATGTTGTGAAACTTGAAAGGGTTCAGAAAAGATTTACAAGGATGTTGCCAGGGTTGGAGGACTTGAGCTATAGGGAGAGGCTGAACAGGCTAGGGCTGTTTTCCCTGGAGCCTCGGAGGCTGAGGGGTGACCTTATAGAGGTTTACAAAATTATGAGGGGCATGGATAGGGTAATAGGCAAAGTCTTTTCCCTGGGGTTGGGGAGTCAAAAACTAGACAGCATAGGTTTAGGGTGAGAGGGGAAAGATATAAAAGAGACCTAAGGGGCACCCTTTTCATGCAGAGGGTGGTACGTGTATGGAATGAGCTGCCAGAGGATGTGGTGGAGGCTGGTACAATTGCAACATTTAAGAGACATTTGGATGGGTATATGAATAGGAAGGTTTTAGAGGGATATGGCTGGGTGCTAACAGGTGGGACTAGATTGGGTTGGGATATCTGTTAGGCATGGATGGGTTGGACTGAAGGGTCTGTTTCCATGCTGTACATCTCTATGACTCTATATGGCATCAACCTAGGCACCGGAATTGACAGTGGCCTAAAAAGCTCTGTTGCTGCTGCAAACTCCTCCTCACTAATACCTGGCAGCTAGAGAACTGCCTCAGACTAGTTAAGCAGCAGCCTAACACAGTCATACTCAGAGAATCAAAACGTCCAATGTCCCAGATGTCAGCTGGCATGAATCATCAAAAATGTTGGTTTGCAGTTGCAGCAGGTAATTACAAAGAACAAAGAAAAATTACAGCCCAGGAAGAGGCCCTTCGGCCCTCCAAGCCTGAGCCGATCCAAATGTACTGTCTAAACCGGTCGGTCAATTCCAAAACATTTGTATCCCTCTGCTCCCCACGTACTCATACATCTGTCCCGATGCATCTTAAATGAATCTACCGTGCCTGCCTCTACCACCTCTGCTGGCAACGCATTCCAAACGCCCACCACCCTCTGTGTGAAGTACTTGCCGCGTGTATTCCCCTTAAACTTTCCACCTCTCACCTTGAAAGCATGACCTCTTGTTATTGAATCCTTCACCCTGGGAAAGAGCTTGTCTCTATCCACCCTGTCTATACCCTTCATGATTTTGTAAACCTCAATCAGGTCCCCCCTCCATCTCCTTTTTTCTAGTGAAAATAAACCTAACCTACTCAACCTTTCTTCATAGCTAGCACTTTCCATATCAGGCAACATCCTCGTAAACCTTCTCTGCACCCTCTCCAAAACGTCCACATCCTTTTGCTAATGTGGCGCCCAGAACTGTACACAGTATTCTAAATGTGGCCGAACCAATGTCTTTTACAATTTTAACATGACTTGCCAGCTCTTATACTCAATGAAGACAAGCATACTACTATATGCCTTCTTGACCACTCTATCCACCTGTGCAGCAACCTTCAGGGTACAATGGACCTGCACTCCCAGATCTCTCCACCCATCAACTTTTCCCAAGGCTCTTCCATTCATTGTATAATTCGCTCTAGAATTAGACGTGCCTAAATGCATCACCCCACATTTGTCTGGACTGAAAGCCATCTGCCACATTTCTGCCCAACTCTCCAGTCTATCTATACCTTCCTGTATTCTCTGACAGTCCCTTATGCTTTCTGCTACTCCACCAATCTTTGTGTCATCTGCAAACTTGCTGATCATACCAACAGTGCCCTCTTCTAGATCATTTACGTATATCACAAACAACAGTGGCCCCAACACTGACCCCTGTGGAACACCACTGGTCACCTTTCTCCATTTCGAAAAACTCCCTTCAACTACTACTCTCTGTCTCCTGTTGCTCAACCAGTTCTTTATCCACCTAGATAGAACACCCTGCACACCATGTGACTTCACTTTCTCTATTAGTTTACCATGGGGAACCTTATCAAATGCGTTACTAAAGCCCATATGATATCAACAGCACTTCCTTCATCTATCAACTTGGTCACTTCCTCAAAGAACTCTATTAAGTTGGTAAGGCACGATCTCCCCTGGCACAAAACCATGTTGCCTATCACTGATAGGATCTATTTATACTTAGAAAAGAATGAGCTTATCTCTCAGTATCCTCTCCAGCAACTTCCCCACCACTGACGTCAGGCTCACTGGTCTGTAGTTACCCGGAATATCCCTACTACCCTTCTTGTACGAGGGACAACATGAGCAACCTTCCAGTCCTCCGGCACCTCACCTGTTCAAAGTTTGTGCGAAGATTTGTAGCTCGGGTGCTCGTTGCTGTGGTTCTGTTCGCCGAGCTGGAAGTTTTTGTTGCAAACGTTTCGTCCCCTGGCTAGGCGACATCATCAGTGCTTGGGAGCCTCCTGCGAAGCGCTTCTTTGATGTTTCCTCCGGTGTTTATAGTGGTCTGTCCCTGCCGCTTCCGGTTGTCAGTTTCAGCTGTCCGCTGTAGTGGTTGGTATATTGGGTCCAGGTCGATGTGTTTGTTGATGGAGTTTGTGGATGAATGCCATGCCTCTAGGAATTCCCTGGCTGTTCTCTGTCTGGCTTGCCCTATGATAGTACTATATAGGACAAACAGGAAGACAGCTAACAATCCGCATACATGAACATCAACTAGCCACGAAACGACACGACCAGCTATCCTTAGTAGCCACACACGCAGACAACAAGCAACATGAATTCGACTGGGACAACACTACTATCATAGGGCAAGCCAGACAGAGAACAGCCAGGGAATTCCTAGAGGCATGGCATTCATCCACAAACTCCATCAACAAACACATCGACCTGGACCCAATATACCAACCACTACAGCGGACAGCTGAAACTGACAACCGGAAGCGGCAGGGACAGACCACTATAAACACCGGAGGAAACATCAAAGAAGCGCTTCGCAGGAGGCTCCCAAGCACTGATGATGTCGCCTAGCCAGGGGACGAAACGTTTGCAACAAAAACTTCCAGCTCGGCGAACAGAACCACAACAACCTCACCTGTATTTAAGGATACCACAAAGATATCTGTCAGGGCCCCAGCTATTTCCTGTCTCGCCTCCGTCAAGCAACCTGGGATAGATCCCATCCGGTCCTGGGGATTTGTCCACCTTAATAACCTCTAGCCTACCCAACACATCTTCCCTACTTATGCCAATGTGATCCAGACTAATCAAACTTCTATCTCTAATCAAGATTCATCATGTTCCTCTCCTCAGTGAACACTGATGCAAAGTGATCCTTCATTGCCAGAGGGATGGAGTTTAAAAATAGGGACGTCATGCTGCAGCTGTAGAGACTGCTGGTGAGACTACACCTGGAGTACAGTGTACAGTTTTGGTCTCCTTACTTGAGAAAGGATGTACTAGCACTGGAAGAGGTGCAGAGGACATTCACTAGTTGATTCCGGTGTTGAGAGGGTTGGCTTATGAGGAGAGATTGAGTAGACTGGGACTATAGTCATTGGAATTTAAAAGAATGGTGGGGGAGGGATCTTATAGAAAAATATAAAATTATGAAGGAATAACTAAGATAGAAGCAGGGAGACTTCTGGTGGATGAAACTCAAACTCGGAGGCCTAACCTCAAAATAAGGGGGAGCAAATTTCAGACTGACTTGAGGAATGTCTTCACCCAAAGGGTTGTGAATCTGTGGAATTCCCTGCCCAGTGAAGCAGTTGAGGCCACTTCTTCGAATGCTTTTAAAGCAAAGATAGATAGATTTTTGAACAGTAAAGGAATTAAGGGTTATGCTGACCAGTTAGGTAAGTGGAGCTGAGTCCACGAAAAATTCAGCCATGATCTTATTGAATGGCACAGCAGGCCCGACAAGCCAGACAGCTACTGCTGCTCTTATTTCTTATGCTCGTAAAATATGGCCTGTCACACCAGCAGGACAGGCCCAGCAGAGATTGTGCAAAGTGGCCCAGCACAGTGGCACATAGTTGGGAGACAGCTGTGCTCAGTGTCCTCAACATTGACTCTGCACCCCATTAAGTGTCAGGGTGTCAGTTTAAACATGGGCAAGGAAACCGTCTGCTGATAGCCACATAACTGCCTCCTTTGGCTGATGAATCAAAACTCTTTCATGTTGAACAACCCTTGGAGGAAGCATTGATTGTGGCAAGGACACGAAAAGTACTCTGGGTGGGGGATTTTGATGTTCACCACCAACAGTGGCTCGACATCAGTACTACTGATCGAACTGGTTGGTTCTTTGAGGACGTTGCTCCTGGCCTGGGCTTGTAGCAAGTGGTGAGGGAACCACGGAAAACATACTTGACCTCATTGTTACCGATCTGCCAACTGCGGATGGATCGGTCTATGACAGTATTGGGGTAAGAGTGACCACTGCACAGTCCTTGTGAACATGATTCACAGCGAGAATAACCTCCATCGTGTTGTGTGGCACTATCATTGTGCTAAATTGGACAGACTTTGAACAGATCTGGCAACTTCAGACTGAGCATCCATGAGGCACTGTGGACCATCAACAGCAGCAAAATTGTACTCCAGCACAGTCAGCAACCTCACGCCCCAGCATATCCTCCTTTTAACCATTGCCAACATGCCAGGGAATCAACCGTGATTCAATGGACAGTGCAGGAGGGCATGCCAATAGCAGCACCAAGCATACCGGAAAATGAGGGGTCAACCTGGTGAAGCCACCAAACAGGACTATTGCATGCCAAACACCATAAGCAGCAAGTGATAGAGCTAAGTGATTCCACAAGCAACAGATCAGATCAAAGCTCTGCAGTCTGACCGTATACAGCCTTTAATGGTGGTGGACAATTTAACAAATATCCCCATCTTTAATGATGAAGAGCCCAACACATCAGTACAAAAGATAAGGCTGAAGCATGAGCAGCAACCTTCAGCCAGAAGTGCCGAGTGAATGATCCATTGTGGCCTCTCCAGTGGTCCCACCTTTACAGATTGCAGTCATGGGTAAGTTCGATTCACTCCACATGATATCATGAAACGATTCGAGGCACTGGAGACTGCAAAGCTATGGATCTTTACCACATTATAGCAATAGCACTGAAGACTTGTGCACCAGAACTTGCTGGTTCCCTAGCCAAGTTGTCACAGTATGATTACAACACTGACATCTACCCGACAATGTGGAAAATTGTCCAGGA
This sequence comes from Chiloscyllium plagiosum, assembly GCF_004010195.1. NCBI lineage: Eukaryota > Metazoa > Chordata > Chondrichthyes > Orectolobiformes > Hemiscylliidae > Chiloscyllium > Chiloscyllium plagiosum. The sequence continues at coordinate 121,859,766 of NC_057712.1, forward strand.
ATGTCCTGCACACAAAATGCAGGACAAATCCAACCCAGCCAATTATTGCCCATCAGCCTACTCTTGATCATCAGCAAAATGAAGGGAAGGTATCATCAACAGTGCTGTCAAACAGCACCTGCTCAGCAATAACCTGCTCAGTGATGCCAAGTCTGGGTTCCAACATGGCCACTCAGCTCCTGACCTCATTATAGCCTTGATTCAAATATGGACAAAAAAGAGCTGAATTCCAGAGGGGAGGTGACAGTGACATCCCTTGACATCAAGGATGTATTAAACGAAGTGTGGCATCAGAGAGCCCTAGCAAAACTAGAATCAATGGAGAAAATCTGCTTCCCTGTCCACCACAGCATGGCCACAAAGAACATAAGGAACCATATCTGCCTAAGCCACAGCAGAAACTACCCAGAGTACCTCAGACTTGACCAAATAGGCTAACTAAGACACTAGGCAGCAAACAGCAGATGACTCAAGCCACTTCCAGACTGGGGAATACACTTCCTGAGACAACCTGACAATAGACTTCCTAGCCCCTCAGTAAGCACAACTGCTCCTGAAGCCCTAAGGGTAGCCTCACTCCTCACACACACTGGAACTCCACAAAGGATGCTCAGACTGAAAGACACCAAAGTACCTTACTTGCGGACTAACCACAACGGAAACCCAGTGATGCCAGGATGAGAATCATTAGCACTTACTCTTACAAAGGGTTGGAATCTCCTAACTCAATCATTGACTGATTGCTGCTATCGGATGGCTGATTGCCCTCCCATTGATTATGCTTTACTCTTGATTGTACTATAATTCACACATTACTGTAGACCTACAAAACCCGCCTGTGCCCACTGCCTGAGGAAGAGAACCCCTGATTTTCCTGCACAGACTGTCAGTTCTGTGTCAGCCGAGTCAATTTCTCTTCTAGCGATATCGCTTATAATAAACAGCTTGTCAATTTCACTCATTCCGCGCTTGTATAGAAATTGGGTAATTTCTTCAACAAGGAGCAATTGCTGGTTGGAGTCAGTCCTGGCACACAGGAAGATGGTTGTGGCGATTGGATGTCAGTCACCTTCGTTCCATGACACCTTCTCAAGGTAGCTGCTTCATCAATGACCCTCCCTCCATCATAAGGTCAAAAGTGGGGATGTTCGCTGATGATTGCGCAATGTTCAGCGCCATTCGCGACTCTTCAGATACTGAAGTTGTCCATGTTCAAATGCAACAAGATCTGGAAAACATCCAGGCCTGGGCTGACAAGCAACATAAGCAGCACACAAATGCCAGGCTATGACCATCACCAATAAGAAACATTCTAAACACTTCCCCATGACATCCAATGGTGTTACCACCACTGAATACCCCATTAGCAACACCCATTGACCAGAAACCCAACTAGACTCACCACATAAACAATGGCTGCAGAGTAGGTCAGAGGCGAGGAATATTACAGCGAGTAACTCACCTAACTCCTCAAAACCTCCATTATGTACAAAGCGCACATTAGGGGCGTGCAACTCCAATGACACTCAAGAAGCTTGACACCATCCCAGGCCAAACTAGCCCACTTCATTGGCACCACATTCACAAGCATCCACTCCCTCCACCACCGATGCTCAGTACACATTGCTGAGTACACATCTACAAAATGCACTGCAGAAATTCATGCAAAATCCTCAGACAGCACCGTCTGAACCCAAGACCACTTCCACCTCTAAGGACAAGGGCAATATATTGAAACAAGTTCCCCTCTGAGCCACTCATTATCCTGACTTGGAGATATATTGCCGTTCCTTCACTGTTGCTGGGTCAAAATATTGGAATTACCTCTTAAATGGTACTGTGGGTCAACCTACAGCAGTTTAAGGAGGCTATTCACCCCCACTTTCTCAAGGGCAACTAAGTATTGCCAAAAACTGCTGGCCATCCAGCAATGCCCAAATTCCATCAATTAATTTTAAAAAAGCTTGTATAAAGTACAGGCCTGAACTAGAATATTGCCCTCACTTCTGTTACCACATTTGAGGAAAAACATGCAGGCATTAGAGACAGTACAGAAAAGATTCACAAAACTGGTTCCAGGGATGAGGAATCTTAGTTAGATAAATAGATTATATTAAATGGCTCCAATTTCCCTGCAAAACCAAAAAGAGGTTGAGACAAGAATTGACAAGTATTTAAAATCATGGTCTAAGGAGAGTGGGAAAAACTGTTCACATTGATGAAAGAATGAAGAACACGAGTAGATTTAAGGTCACTTGCATAAAAAGCAATGGAGAGCTGAGGAGCAATTTTTCACACAGCAAAGGGTTAGAATCTAGAATGCATATTCAATCAAGGCACAAAAGAAAGAGCTGGATTCTTCTTAAAAAGTAAAAATGCTCAGGATGTGGAGAAAGGCAGGGAAGTGAGACTCAAACTGCTCATTTGGAGATCATGGACTGAATGGCCTCCTTTGGAGCTGTTAAAAATTTGTGATCTTTGAAAAAAAAGTTTTGTTTTGTGTTGATTTCCCAGAAATACCTGCCAATGTGGAGAGGAGACGCAACCTGCTCGTATAGCTCAATCACTGCCAGTAATTCAGTGGGAAGCTTTCGACAAACATAGAAGATAGAAGCAGGAGGCCGCCATTCGGCCCGTCAAGCTTGCTCCACCATTCATCATGATCATGGCTGATCATCCAATTCTATAGCCTAATCCTGCTTTCTCCCTATAACCTTTCATCCCATTCGGCCCAATTGCTACATTCAGCTGCCTCTTGAATACCTTCAATGTTTTGGCATCAACTACTTCCTGTGGTAATGAATTCCATTGGCTCCCCACTCTTTGGGTGAAGAAATGTCTCATCTCCATCCGAAATGGTCCACCCCAAATCCTCAGACTCTGACCCTTGGTTCTGGATGCATACACCATCAGGGACACCCTCCCTGCAGCAACCCAGTTTAGTCCTGTTAGAATTTTATATTCATTAGTCTGAACTCCAGCAAAAACAATCCTAACCTAGTCAATTTCTCTTCATACATCAGTTCCGCCATCCCTAGAATCAGCCTGGTTAACCTTCGCTGCACTCCCTCGAGAAGAGTATCCTTCCTTGGAAAGAGACCAAAACTGCACAGAATATTCTAGGTGTGGCCTCACCTTAACAAAATTTATATGTCTTCTGAATGCCAATAGCATAAAACAGACTAGCATTCAATTATGACAAACAGTGTCAGGAATGGGAATGAGTCAAGATTGTGGTGCTGAGAAAGCACAGGTCAGGCAGCATCCGAGGAGCAGGAGAATCCACGTTTCGGGCATAGATTCCTGATGAAGGGCTTAGGCCCGAAATGGCGATTTTCCTGCTCCTTGGATGCTGCCCGATCTGCTGGGCTTTTCCAGCACCACACTCTCGACTCTGATCTCCAGCATCTGCAGTCCTCACTTTCTCCCAGGAATGGCAATGCTGGTGTTAGAAGTTGAAACCTGTTGCAGTTATAGAGTCATAAAGTTATAAAAATGTACAGCATGGAAACAGACCTTTCAGTCCACCTTGTCCATGCCGACCATATATATCGTCAATTAATCTAATCCCATTTGTCCTGTATTTGGCCCATATCCTTCTAAACCCTTCCTATTCATTCACCAATTCAGATGTCTTTTAAATGTTGTTATTATACGAGTCTCCACCACTTCCTCTGGAGCTCATTCCATACTCGTACCACCCTCTGCGCGAAAAAGTTGCCACTTGGGTCCCTTTTAAATCTTTCCCCTCTCACCCTAAACCTATGCCCTCTACTTGTGGACTCCCCACCATTGGGGGAAAAAAAACCTTATCCATGCCCCTCATGATTTTATAAACCTCTAAGTTCACCCTCGGCCTCCGATGCTCTGGAAAAATAGCCTCGGCCTATTCAACCTCTCCCTGTAGCTCAAGCCCTCCAACTCTGGTATTTTCCAAGGATGAGACTGAGGAAGGGACACATCATTGTGGCAGAAGATATGCAACTTTGTTCTGTCCTTATCTCACCAGAGTGTTTGAAGGTGGACAACATATCAAAAATGGAAAGTATACTGTTTCTGCATCGTGTTCAAATTCCCTTGGTTGGGATGCACCAAGCTCAAAGAAATGATCAGTCTCATGGCACAGCAGCACGTAATTTAGCTTCCAGATTTGCTGGCAAAATCACAGCTGTAATAGAGCTGTGAATATAAAGAACCATAAAAGTTAACCACTTGAGCTTCACTTGTTATGACCTTCATAAAGTTCTGAAATTAAATCATTTTCATATAATGTATGGGTCATGAGTGGATGTGCTCAACTAAGGAACACTACCTCATTAATTTACAGTAATTACACCTTTGTTAATCCTTCAGTGTATACAAATCAAATTCAACTGTGACATCAGCGATTAGCAAAAAGTCCTTCCAAATTACAATAAAGAACCCACGCAATCTACAAAGTCTAATATATAGAAGCTAAACAGGAGTCCTTTCAAACTCAAAATCTTTTAATATCTACTTCTTTGGGGACTGTCCTATCAAGGACCTTGGGATGGTTTTCTACATCACAGGCATTTGGTGGTGTTACTTCAGAATTACTTAAGAATACCATCTAAACATCCTTAATAAAATTACTGCATTGTGATCCTTTAGCTACTCCTGCTCTATCAACATACACTGGTTAATTGCGACTAACTCAATTGTTATTAAATATGAAATTCATTTCAGTCCCTCGTCCTTTCCAATATATTAGCATACACAAACTTTACAGCAGCAAAAACACATCAACACTCAGAGCAGTTTAATCTCTTTCTCAGTCCCATCTTTCTCCTATGCAATACAGACCATGGCAATCCCCAGATAGTCAGCTCCAGGGTGGGGTGCTGTCTTCCTAGTGCCAGAGGCAGAATGTCATTAAGCAGGTGGAGGGCATCCTGAAAGGGTAAGGTGTCAAGACAGAGGTTGTAGTACACATTGGTACCAATGATATCAGTGGAATGAAGTTTTGCATCAAGAATTTAGGGAGCTAGGCTGTAGACTTAAAAGCAGGACCTCATAAGTTGTTAATTACTCTGATGACATGCACTAGGGAGTACAGAAGAAAGAGAATACGGCAGATTATTGTGTGGCTCATGATTTGGTGAAAGAGGGAGGGTTTCAGATTCCTGGATCACTGGGACCATTTTTGGGGAAGATGGACCCTCTAAGCGAGTTGATCTGCACCTGAACCAGAATGGGACCACCATCCTTGTGGGTGGGTTTGCTAATGCTGGAGGAAGAATTGAAACTCATTCGGCAGGTGGAAGGTGATACAGAGTGTTAATAGAATAGGGACACAGCACACTTTAGTATTTCAGCCACGTTGAGTTTCAAGGAGTACATTGAGGCCAGATGACCTCTGCTTAAATGCTGGACATACATTAAGATAGGAACATTGGAACTACTCGACGAACTAATGGCACAGAAGGACTTGCAGAATTGTGATGTTGTTGCCATCACAGAGACATGGTTGAGGGAAGGGGCAGGACTGACAAGTCAACATTCCTGGATATAGAATCCTCAGGCAGGATGACAGGGGTAGAGGGGTGTAAAAGAGAAGGTGGTGTTGCATTACTCTAAATAGTCAGTTACCGCAGTAAGGAGGGACAGTTTCTGGAAGAGTATTCAAATGAGGCTTTGCAGGTAAAAAGGCAGCAAAAAAGGAGTGTATTATAGACTCCCCTAAACAAATAGTCAGCAGGCAATAGCAGAGCAGATATGAAGACAACTCATTGAAGTTGTTATAGCTTTAAATTAAGGGGGGTAGGTATAGGACAGATGTTAGGGGTAGGTTCTTTACTCAGCAAGTCGTGAGTTCATGGAATGCCCTGCCAATAGCAGTGGTGGACTCTCCCTCATTATGGGCATTTAAGTGGGCATTGGATAGGCATACGGAGGATAGTGGGCTAGTGTAGGTTAGGTGGGCTTGGATCGGCGCAACATCAAGGGCCGAAGGGCCTGTACTGCGCTGTATTCTTCTATGTTCTATGTTCTAAGTGTGACACAGTAAGATAATATTAAGGGATTTCGACTTCCCCAACAATTATTAGGATAGTCACAGTGTAAAGGGTTTGGAGGGGGCAGATTACATGAAATGCATTTAGAAGAGCTTTTAATATCAACACTTAGGATGGTCAATGAGGGACAGTGTACTGCTAGACTTAATTATGGGGAATGAAGCTAGGTAGTTGGAGGTGATGGTGGGACAGCATTTTAGTGATGGCAACCACACCACAGTAGGTTTCAAGTTCGTTATGGAAAAGGCAAAAAAAAGGGTCTGCAAAGAATTGGCTTGGATTGAAGATAGATAGATTTTATTAAAATAAGGCAGGGTTTAGCTACTTCTAGGTAAACCTACAGCAGAACAGTTAGGCAGAGGGAACTAAGGGAGGGGAAGGGGAAGGGATGGGAAGAATTCAACATGGAATTAATGAAAACATAGGCCCAACATGTGTCCTTTAGTGTCAAATGTAGAGCAACAAGCTCAGAGACTACCAGATATCGAAGGATAAAACAAAAGGAAAAGAAAGGCTTTTAACATGTTCAAAAAGAAGTGCTCATACAAGTACTGTATAAAATGGTTGTGAAGTCTCCCACATTAAACTATCCACCCAGGCAGTGCTTTTGAGATTCAAACCACCCTTTGGGTGAAATTTCTTTTCCTCATATCACCTCAGAACCCTGCTTTACCCTGTTGTTATTGACTCCACAAGTAAATGGAACAACTGCTTTCCATGTTCCTCAATCTGATAGAACTCTATCAGGTCCTCATCTATCCACCTGCTGAAAATTCATTATAGTACAGAGGAACCTTGATAATCTGAATTTTGGATTATCCAAAGAAGATTTCAAGGTCCCCAAAAACGCTACATCAAAGAGGTAAGTGTATTCAATTTACCTGTACTGAAGAACATGTGAAAATGCTGGGAAAAACAAAGAAACACAAGCAGCTCAAGCATCAGTGACTGGATTTTTTTTTAGGTAAGGATTGTTATACAGCCCTTTGCAAAAGTAAGTGTTTTACAGTATTCCTGTCACTTTACCAAGCCATTCATTAAAAAAAAAGGCGGAGGACGTAAACGCATGCACGAGACTGAGTTCCCGGAACTTGACAAATGCTCTTGCGATCATAGAAGCTGTTCAGGATCTTGGTTGATGCTGTCTTCATCACGCCTTGCCTAATGCTAACTACTGCTGCATTTTTTAAAAGTTTTATGTTATCATTGCTTTATTTTGTTCATCATGTGAAATCTGTGTCCTCTTGCAGTCAATACATTAAAATTATAGATTTAAACAAATTCTCTGGTAGAGCACAGCGTTAGACCAGCATGGCTTCCCTTGTTTAAGGTAAAATCAATTATCCGAATAATCAATAATCCAAACGAAATAGTGCCTGCCCATCTTGCTCGGGTTCCTCTGTATTGTTATACATAACAGTAACCACAGCACAATCTTTGTGGAGCTCAAACTATGCCTTTAAACTGAGAATGTCATATTTAGTGGAAAAAAACCAATTCAAAACAGATCTCACAATTTATAACCACATTACTGAGGCACTGACAGTGATCAAAGTAGAAGACCACAATCTGAAATCATGAGACTTGGCACACCATTTGCCAAGCTTGGAGGGTTTGAGCTATAGGGAGATCCTGAATAGACTGGGACCTATTTTCCCTGGAGCGTCAGAAGCTGAGGGATGACCTTACAGAAGTTTACAACATCATGAGGGGCATGGAGAGGGTGACCGCATGCTTGGGGAGTCTAAAACTAGAGGGCACAGGTTTAAATTATACCCGAGAGGCAATTTTTCCACGCAGAGGGTTGTGTGTCTATGAAATGAATTGTCAGCGGAAGTGATGAAGGCTGGTAAATTTACTGCATTTGCAAGGCATCTAGGTGAGTACATGGATCGGAAGGGTTTAGATGGATATGGGCCACAAGCTGGCAAATCAGACTAGATGAATTCAGGATATTTGGTCGGTATGACTGAGTTAGACTGAAGGTCTGTTTCTGTGCTGTACATTTCTATGACTGTACCATTCACTCCACCATTGTCTTCAAGCCATGGGATCAATCCTGGTTGAATGAGTGTAGGACAGCATGCAAGCAACAGCAGCAGGCATTCCTAAAAATGGATGCTAACTTGGTGGCTGGAAATAAGCCTACACTTTAACTCCAAAAAAGAAAATACTGGATCCAGTTCAGTGCAGCAAGTATGATGGATACTGAGCACCAGCAAGTTATAACTTACGTGAACTGATTTTTGTTTCTACATATTTTCTAAAAGAACATATCACCTGTCTTCCTTAATTTGCTGTGTGTCTTTGTGATGTATGGAATAGTAAAGCAATTCGGACACATTTTGAATGTTTTGATACTAAACCCCATCTTTGATTTCACCTTAAAGATTATTTTCCTGGGGTTTTATTTCTGAAAGTGAACACAGTTCTGGGGAAGAGTCATACCATACTTGAAATAGTAACTATTTCTTGCTTTATAAGTGCTGCTAATGCTGATGAATTTCTCAAGCACTTTTAACTTTTATTTTAGATCTCCAATATCCACGCAGTACTTTGCTTTCGTTTGAAAACCTGGGCTTGGGGACCATCCCTTAGGTCTATTTCAGTAAGAGAAAAGAGAAAAAAGGTAAAGGAGTAAGTCAAACAATACCTTGAGGGTTAAGAAGGAAATAGTAAACATAATTTAAATTTACCCATGTCCATTTTGTCTGTGATACAGAGGGTATTGGATAGGTTGGCTGCTTTAAAGTTGATTAGTCACCAAGGCTTGAAAATGTGCATTGGCTTTTGCCAAAACATCGATTCTCCTGCACCTTGGATGCTGCCTGACCTGCTGTGCTTTTCCAGCACCACACAATCAACTCTAATCTCCAGCATCTGCAGTCCTCACTTTCGCCTGGAAAATGCGCATACAAGGGCATGGAAGCAAATAAGGATGAAATTGCATAGATGGTGGTTGCAATACTGGGAGAAAATTTAAGTAATTTGATGGAGACGGCAGAATGGATTTAAGAGAAAAACCGAGAGAATCTTTTGACGAGGAAACAAACAGAGTTGGTGAGGGTAACACTACTGATGTGGTGAATATGGGACGTCTACCAGTCATTTCACAAAGTAGTACACAACAGACTTACCAGTTAAGTTAAAGTTCATAGAGAGAATGGAACAGTAACAATGGAGATACAAAAAGTCGCGAGTGACAGAAAACAGAGGTGGACAGTCATTTTTCGGACTGGAATAAGTTTTAAAGTGCGATTAGCTAGAGATTGGGGTTAGGACCCCTCCTTTTTTTGGTATATATTTATGACCATGATTTTGGTCTACAGAACACAATTTCAAAATCTGCACATGAAAAATTTGGAAGCATTCTGGGCTGAGAAGATAGCAGTAAACTTGAAAAGGAAACGGATAGGTTGGCGGAATGGACAGACAAAATTTAATACAGAAGTGTGAAGTGATTAATTGTTGAAGTGAGAATAGAGAGAAGCAATTTAAGATAAAGGGTACAATTCTAGAGCAGGAACACAGACACATGCAGAAATCATTGAAGATGCCAGGATAGGTTGAGAAATTAATTATTAAAGCATTGAGAATCCAGGGTTTTTGTAATAAGGAGCATAAAGAACAAAAGAGAAAAAGTTCTGACAAGCCGGCATAAAGTTTGGCATCATTTAGAGTATTATGTCCAATTTTGTCCACATTTAAGGGAAGATGTAAAGGCATTAGAGACAGTGCAAAGATGATTTGTAAGAACAGTTTCAGAGATGATGAACTTCAGTTAGTTATTTAGACAAATGGAGAAGTCAGAACAGTTTCTCTTCAGAGAAATAAAGAGAAGAGATTTGACAGAATGACGTGAACAAAGTAAATGGAGAAAAACGGTTTTTCTCGGTAGGTGGAATGAAAAGCAGAGGACATTGATAATACAAAATTGACAGAAGGAAAAACTTTAAACAGCAAACGGTTAGGAGTTTAAATGCATTGCAGAGGATGTGGCGGGAGAAGTAGCAGAGGTAGGCAACTTTGGGGTGAGCAGGAATGGGGGTTTAGCCATTGCCCAGAAACTGATCCTATAGGCCATATAAATATATTGGCTACAAAAGAGGTCGAAACGGAGGAGTCTGAGGTCAGTAAATCTCCTTCTGGTGTTATATCTGAATGCATGCAGTATAAGGAATAAGGTAAATGAGCATGTGGCGCAGATTGATATTGGCAGGTATGATGTGGTGTGCATCATGGATACGTGGCTGAAAGGAATCTGGATTAGGAGCTGAATATTTAAAGATGTACATCCTACTGAAAAGATAGGCAGGTGGGCAGAAGGGGTGGGGCTGCCTACTGGTAAGAAATTAAATTAAATTAAACTTGGAATACTGCATCCAGTTCTGGTCACCCTATTATAGGAAGGATGTGGATGCTTTGGAGAGGGTTCAGAGGAGGTTTACTAGGATGCTGCCTGGACTGGAGGGCTTATCTTATGAAGAGAGGATGACTGAGCTCGGACTTTTTTCGCTGGAGAAAAGGAGGAGGAGAGGGGACCTAATTGACGTATACAAGATAATGAGAGGCATAGATAGAGTCGATAGCCAGAGACTATTTCCCAGGGCAGAAATGGCTAACACGAGGGGTCATAGTTTTAAGCTGGTTGGAGGAAGGTATAGAGGGGATGTCAGAGGCAGGTTCTTTACACAGAGAATTGTGAGAGCATGGAATGCGTTGCCAGCAGCAGTTGTGGAAGCGAGGTCATTGGGGACATTTAAGAGACTGCTGGACATGCATATGGTCACAGAAATTTGTGGGTGCATACATGAGGATCCATGGTCGGCACAACATCGTGGGCTGAAGGGCCTGTTCTGTGCTGTACTGTTCTATGTTCTAAATCAATAGTAAGAAACAAAGTAGGGTCAAATGGTGAAGAATCGATGTGGGTAGAATTGAGGAACTGCAAAAGGTAAAAACAAAACCATAGTTGGAGTCTTGTGTAGGCCTCCAAACAGCAGGCAGGAGCTGAGGTGCAAGATACACCAGGAGATAGAAAAGATGTGTAGGAAAGGCAAAGTTACAGTGATCACTGGGGATTTCAATAGGCAGGTGGACGGGGAAAATCAGGTTGGTAGTGCTTCGCAAGTAAAGGAATTTGTGGAATGTATAAGAGATGGCTTTTTGGAGCAGCTTGTTATGAAGCCCACTCAGGAACAGGAGCCGAGCAGGAAAGACACTCAAACAGCAATGGCAGGAGTGTCTGGGAGTAATTCAGGAGACACAGCAGAGATTCATCCCGAAGGAAAAGCACCATGGTACAGGGAGAATGAGGCAACTATAGCTGACTAGTGAAGTCAGGGATAGCATAAAAGAAAAAGAGAAAGCACATAAAGCAGTGAAGAACAGTGGGAAACCAGAGGATTGGGAAGCTTACAAAGACCAACAAAAAAAAGTGGGAAGATTAAATATGAGGGTAAGCTAGCCAGTAATATAAAGGAAGACTGTAAGAGTTTCTTTAGATATATAAAAAGCAAAAGAGTCCATAGAGTCATAGAGATGTACAACATGGAAACAGACCCTTCGGTCCAACCTGTCCATGCCAACCAGATATCCCAACCCAATCCAGTCCCACCTGCCAGAACCCGGCCCATATCTCTCTAAACCCTTCCTATTCATATACCCACCCAAATGCCTCTTAAATGTTGCAATTGTACCAGCCTCCACCACTTCCTCTGGCAGCTCATTCCACACACTTACCAATCTCTGTGTGAAAAAGTTGCCCCTAAAGTCTCTTTTATATCTTTCCCCTCTCACTCTAAACCTATGCCTTCTAGTTCTGGACTCCCCGATCCCAGGGAAAAGACTTTGTCTATTTATCCTATCCATGCCCCTCATAATTTTGTAAACCTCTATAAAGGTCACCCCTCAGCCTCCAAGGCTCCAGGAAAACAGCTCCAGCCTGTTCAACCTCTACCTATAGCTCAAATCCTCCAACCCTGGCAACATTGTTGTGGTTCTGTTCGCCGAGCTGGAAATTTTTGTTGCAAACGTTTCGTCCCCTGTCTAGGTGACATCCTCAGTGCTTGGGAGCCTCCTGTGAAGCGCTTCTGTGGTGTTTCCTCCGGCATTTATAGTGGCCTGTCCCTGCCAACCACACAAACCAACAGCCACACTCAGACAACAACTCACCAGAACGAAGGACCCGATACCCAACATGAGCAAAACTAATGTAGTGTACAAAATCCCATGCAAGGACTGCAAAAAACACTATATAGGACAAACAGGAAGACAGCTAACAATCCGCATCCACGAACATCAACTAGCCACGAAACGACACAACCAGCTATCCTTAGTAGCCACACACACAGACGACAAGCAACATGAATT
>NC_057712.1:121872632-121873090 GCF_004010195.1 Chiloscyllium plagiosum
CCAGAATTGCACGCAATATTCCAACATTGGCCTAACCAATGTCCTGTACAGCCGCAACATGACCTCCCAACTCCTGTACTCAATACTCTGACCAATAAAGGAAAGCATACCAAATGCCTTCTTCACTATCCTATCTACCTGCGACTCCACTTTCAAGGAGCTATGAACCTGTACTCCAAGGTCTCCTTGTTCAGCAACCCTCTCTAGGACCTTACCATTAAGTGTATAAGTCCTGCTAAGATTTGCTTTCCCAAAATGTAGCATCTCGCATTTTATCTGAATTAAACTCCATCTGCCTCTTCTCAGCCCATTGGCCCATCTGGTCCAGATCCTGAGGTAACCCTCTTCGTGTTCCCCTACACCTCCAATTTTGGTGTCATCTGCAAACTTACTAACTGTACCTCTTATGCTCGCAACCAAATCATTTATGTAAATGACAAAAAGTAGAGGACCCAGCA
>NC_057712.1:121873128-121926068 GCF_004010195.1 Chiloscyllium plagiosum
GTCTTCTACCTTTGAGCCAGTTCTGTATCCAAATGGCTAGTTCTCCCTGTATTCCATGAGATCTAACCTTGCTAATCAGTCTCCCATGGGGATCCTTGTCGAACATCTTACTGAAGTTCATACAGATCACATCTACTGCTCTGCCCTCATCAATCTTCTTTGTTAATTCTTCAAAAAACTCAATCAAATTTGTGAGACATGATTTCCCATGCACAAAGCCATGTTGACTATCCCTAATCAGTCCTTGCCTTTCCAAATACATGTACATCCTGTCCCTCAGGATTCCCTCCAACAACTTGCCTACCACGGAGTCAGGCTCACCGGTCTATAGTTCCCTGGCTTGTCTTTACTGCCCTTCTTAAACAGTGGCACCACGTTTGCCAACCTCCAGTCTTCCGGCACCTCACCTGTGACTATCGATGATACAACTATCTCAGCAAAGAGAAGCAAAAGTTGACATTGGACCCCTGGAAAATGACGCAGGAGAGATAGTAAGGGGGAGCAAAGAAATGGCTGAGGAACCGAATAATTACTTCGCTTCAGTATTCACAGTGGAAGACATGAGTAATTTCCCAAAAATTCGAGAGTTGGGGAGCAGAGTGGAGTATGATGGCTATCACCAAGGAGAAATTATTCAGAGGCCTAGACAAAAACTTCCAACAGGGTGACCTCTCTTTTCCTATTTCTAACCTCAGCCCATACTACCTCAGTAGATGAGTCCTCAGACATCCTTTCTGCATCTGTAATACTGTTCCTGACTAACAATGCCACACATCCCACTCTTTTACTATTTCCTCCGTTCTTACTGAACCATCTAAACCCCAGAAGCTGCAATAACCATTCCTGTCCCTGCTCTACCTATGTCTCTGCAATTGACACAACATCGAAATCCCAGGTACTAACCCATGCTGCAAGTATATCCACCTTTTTCCGGATGCTCCTGGTGCTGAAGCAGACACACTTCAAATCAACTTCTTGCTTGCTGGTGCCTCCTTGTGACCACGAAACCTTATTTCTGACCTCACTACTCTCAATTTCCTGTATACTCAAACTACAATTTAGGTTCCCATCCTCCTGCTGAATTAGTTTAAACCTACCTTAAAAGCATGAGCAAAGCCCCCCCCCCCAGGATATTGGTCGCCCTTTGGTTCAGGTGAAGACCGTCCGAATAGTTCCAGAGATGTAGAGGAAAGATTAGCAAAGATGATCCTCGATAGGAGCGAGAGTGACAGGTTGGTTGTTATGGGGGACTTTAATTTTCCAAATATTGACTGGGAATATTTTGGTTAAAGTACTTTAGTACGTCAGTTTTTGTCCAACGTGTTCAAGAGGGTTTCCTGATACAGTATGTAGACAGGCCAACTAGGTGTGAGACCATATTACATTTGGTACTGGGTAATGAACCTGGCCAGGTGATAGATTTGGAAATGGGTGAGCACTTGGGTGATAGCGACCACAATTCGGTTATGTTTACTTTAGTGATGGAAAGGGACAGGCATATACCGCAGGGCAAGAGTTATAGCTGGGGGAAAGGCAATTACGATGTGATTAGGCAAGATTTAGGACACATAGGATGGGGAGGTAAACTGCAGAGAATGGGCACAATTGAATCGTGGAGCTTATTCAAAGAACAGCTACTGCGGATCCTTGACAAGTACGTACCTGTCAAGCAGGGAGGAAACTGTCGAGTGCGGGAGCTGTGGTTTACTAAGGAAATTGAATCTCTTGTCAAGAGGAAGAAGGCGGCTTATGTTCGGATGAGATGTGATGGCTTAGTTAGGGCGCTTGAGAGTTACAAGTTAGCCAGGAAAGACCTAAAGAGACAGAACGCGACATGAGACGTCATTGGCAAATACAATCAAGGAAAGCCCCAAGGCTTTCTATAGGTATATCAGGAATAAAAGAATGACTAGAATAAGATTAGGGTAAATCAAGGATAGCAGTGGGAAGTTGTGCGTGGAGTCAGAGGAGATGGGGAAGTGCTAAATGAGCATTTTCCGTCAGTATTCACACTAGAAAAAGACAATATGGTTGAGATGAATACTGAGTTACAGGCTATTAGACTAGATGGGAATGAGGCTCACAAGGAGGAGGTGTTAGCAATTCTGGAAAGTGTAAAAATAGACAAGTCCCCTGGCCCAGATGAGATTTATCCTAGGATGCTCTGGGGAACCAGGGAGGAGACTGCCGAGCTTTGAGCTTTGATCTTTATGTCGTTATTGTCCACAGGATTCATGCCAAAAGACTGGAGGATAGTGAATGTTGTCACCTTGTTCAAGGAGAGTAGAGACAACCCTGATAATCATAGACCAGTGAGCCTTACTTCGGTAATGGATAAAGTGTTGGAAAAGGATTATAAATCCTATCTCTTATAACATCTTAAGAGGAA
This sequence comes from Chiloscyllium plagiosum, assembly GCF_004010195.1. Lineage (NCBI taxonomy): Eukaryota > Metazoa > Chordata > Chondrichthyes > Orectolobiformes > Hemiscylliidae > Chiloscyllium > Chiloscyllium plagiosum. The sequence goes on from NC_057712.1 coordinate 121,875,518, forward strand.
TAAGTTTTTTCGGGATAGTCAACATATAAGATAATCAGATGGTTAGATGGGGTGGACAGTGAGAGGCTTTTTCCTCGGATGGTGATGGCTAGCACGAGGGGACATTGCCTTAAATTGAGGGGTAATAGATATCGGACAGATGTCATAGGTAATAGTGATGTGGAATGCACTGCCTGCTACAGTAGTAGACTCGCCAACTTTTAAGGACTTTAATTGGCCACTGGATAGGCATATGGATGAGAATTGAATAGTGTAGGTTAAACGGGCTTCAGATCAGTTCCACAGGTCGGCGCAATATTGAGGGCCGAAGGGCCTATACTGTGCTGTAATGTTCTATGTTCTATGAGAAGGTGCTAGAAAAACTGAATGACCTGAAGATGGATAAATAACCTGGACCAGATGGACATCCCAGAGTTCTAAAGGAGATAGCTGAAGGGATAATAGAGGCATTAGCAGCAATCTTTCAGGAATAACTAGAATCAGGAAAGGTCCAGATGACTGGAAAATCGCTAACATAACACCCCTGTTTTAAAAGGAAGTAAGGCAGAAGATGGAAAATTACAGACCAATTGGTCTAACCTTGGTCATGGTTAAGATCCTGAATCCATTATGAAGGATGAGATTTCTGAATACTTGGAAGTGTATAGTAAAATAGGGCAGAGACAACATGGTTTCATCCAGGGTAGGTCATGCCTGACAAATCTGCAGGGATTCTTTGAGAAAGTAATGAGCAAATTAGACCAAGGAGAACCAATGGATATTATCTACCTGGACTTCAAGAAGGCTTTGACAAGGTGCCACACAGGAGGCTACTAAGTAAGATAAGAGCCCATGGTGTTAGAGGCAAGGTGCTAGCATGCATAGAATCTTGGCTGTCTGACAGAAAGCAGAGAAATGGGATAAAAGGGTCCTTCTCAGGATGGTAGACAGTGACTAGTGATGTTCTGCAAGGTTGGGTTTTGGGTCAACAACTTTTTGATTATACGTTAACGATCTAGATGAAAGAACTGAGGGCATCATGGCTAAGCTTGCAGATGATACAAAGATAGGTAGACAAACAGGTAGCATTGAGGTGGAAGGATTCAGACAGGTTAGGAGAGTGGGCAAAGGAGTGGCAGACGGAGTACAATGTAGCAACAAAGAACAAAGAAAATTTACAGCCCAGGAACAGGCCTTTCAGCCTTCCAAGTCTGTGCCGATCCAAATCCACTGTCTAAACCTATCGTCCAATTCCTAAGGTTCTGTATCCCTCTGCTCCCCACCTACTCATGCATCTGTCCAGACGCACCTTAAATGAATCTACCATGCCTGCCTCTACCACCTCTGTTCCAGGCACCTACCACCCTCTGTGTAAAGTACTTTCCGCATGTATCCCCCTTAAACTTTTCTCCTCTCACCTTGAACGAGTGACCTCTTGCTATTAAATCCCTCAAGAAAAAGCTTATCTCTATCCACCCTGTCTATACCCTTCATGATTTTGTAGCCCTCAATCAGGTTCCCCCTCAATTTTCTTTTTCTAATGAAAACAATCCAGACCTACTCAACCTCTCTTCATAGCTAGCACCTTCCATACCAGGCAAAATTCCTCATAAACCTTCTCTGCACCCTGCCAAAAGGATGTGGATGCTTTGGAGAATGTGGCGAGCAGAACCGTACACAGTATTCTAAATTCAGCTGAACCAAAGTCTTGTACACTTTTAACATAACCTGCCAGCTCTTGTACTCAATACCCCGTCCGACAAAGGCAAGCATACTATATGCCTTCTTGACCACTCTATCCACCTGTGCAGCAACCTTCAGGGTACAATGGACCTGAACTCCCAGATCTCTTTGGTCATCAACTTTTCCCAAGGCTCTTCCATTTACAGTATAGTTCACTCTGGAATTACACCTTCCAAAAGGCATCACTTTACATTTGCCCAGATTGAAATCCATCTGCCACTTCTTCGCCCAATGCCCCAGTCTATCTATATTCTCCCGTATTCGTTGACAGTCCCCTATGCTTTCTGCTACTCCACCAATCTTCATGTCATCTGTAAACTTACTAATCAGACCACCAATGCCCTCTTCTAGATCATTTATGTATATCACAAACAACAGTGGCCCCAGCACTGATCCCTGTGGAACACCACTGGTCACCTTTCTCCATTTGAGGAACTCCCTTCAATTACTACTGTCTGTCTCCTGTTGTTCAAACAGATCTTTATCCACCTAGCTAGAACACCCTGCACACCATGTGACTTCACTTTCTCCACTAGTTTACCATGGGGAACCTTGTCAAACACCTTACTAAAGTCCATATATATGACATCTACAGCCCTTCCTTCATCTATCAACTTGGTCACTTCATCAAAGAACTCTACTAAGTTGGTAAGGCACGATCGCTCGGCACAAAACCATGTTGCCAATCACTGATAAGCCCATTCTCTTCCAAATATAAATAGATCCTATCCCCCAGTGCTTTCTCCAGCAACTTTCCCACCATTGACATCATGCTATTGGTCTGTAGTTACCTGGAATATCCATACTACCCTTCTTGTACAGGGGGACAACATTAGCAACTCTCCAGTTCCTCTGGCACTTCACCTGTGTTTAAGGATGCTACAAAGCAGGGGATGTATTTGTGAGGCTCTAGAAGCTTGGGTCAGGCCACATTTGGAGTATTGCGTGCAGTTTTGGGCTCTAAATCTCAAGAAGAATGTACTGACCCTGGTGTGTGTTCAGAGGAGATTCACAATGACTCCAGGAATGAACAGACATATGAGGAACGCTTGAGGACTCTAGATGGATGACACAACTTGATGGAATTTGGAGGGGCGGGGGGAATAATCTAATTGAAACTTACAGAATACTGAATGGCCTGGAAAGAGTGGATGTTGGGAAGATGTAGGAGAGACTAGGACCCAAGGGCACAAAACCATGTAAAGGGAAGACCTTTTAGGACAGAGATAAGGAGAAACTTCTTCAGCCAGAAAATGGTGAATGTATGGAATTCACTGCCACAGAAGGCTGTGGAGGCCAGGTCGTTGAGTATACTTAAGATGGAGATAAATAGGTTCTTGATTATAAAGGGGATCAGAGGTTACAGAGAAATGCAGAATGCTTTGAGAAACTTATCAGCCATGATTGAATGGCAGAGCAGACGCAATGGGCTGAATGGCCTAATTTCTGCTCCTATGTCTTATGGTCTTCTGACCTGTCTAATCTCTCTCTTCCAAGGCAGGCACTCATGACTCAAGACTATTTTCTTCCATTCCATGTTGTAAGTCTGAGGTTATTATATAGTCCAATGTTGGATTCACTAACCAGGAAACAAAGGTATGGGTGGTACTTGTTGAAGCAGGTGGTTGGGATGCTCAAATTTCTGCCACATGCACTTGACCTCCATCTGGGACTGACCGAGACACTAAAAGTTTGGCTCCTTTGCAAGTGGTTACTTACACAATTTGGACTTTGGCGAGAAATTCTGGCAAGTCAGAGAGAAGCTTTACCTCTATCTTGAAGAAGGGTCACTGGATCAGAAATTTTAACTCTTGGTTTCTCTCACCAGATGCTGACAGACCTGCTGAGACTTTCCAGCAATTTCTGTTTGTGTTTCAGATTCCATGGTATTTTTTTTTCCCTGTTGTTTAGTACTTTTCTCTGCCCTAATGGTAGCGTACTGCCACAATGGAGCTTGTACAGGAGATCTTGTGAGAGGCAAGCAGAGTCAACATGATATCCCAGTGCAACTGACTCCAACCAGTGACAAACAACATAAATTGTTGTAAAAGCTTATCAGCCTAGTATCAGTGTCCTGTTTCAGGACAATATTAAGGCACTGGCTGCATTCAACACCTAAAGAGCTGAGGATGCTGTAAATCAGTGACAGGAGTAGAAATTGCCGGAAAAGCTCAGCAGGCCAGGCAGCAACTCTGGTGAGAAATCAGAGTTAATGTTTCAGGTAGAGTGACCTTTCCTCAAAACCATTGAGGAAGGGTCACTCAACCTTAAACATTAACTCTGATTTCTCTCCACAGATGCTGCCTGGCCTGCTGAGCTTTTCCGGCAATTTCTACTCCTGTCTCTGATTTACAGCATCCTCAGCTCTTTAGGTGGTGAATGCAGCCACTACCTTGATATTGTCCTGAAACAGGACACTGATACTAGGCTGCCCTATCCTTCCAGTGGGTTTTGCAGAATCTTGTTCCAAATACAAGGCATAGGTGGGGAGTGTGATGGGTTGAAACCCTCCCTGAAAAAGAAATTGTGGGTCTACCTACAGCCACATGGACTGCAGCAGTTCTGGAAGACAACTTACTACTACCACCACCTTCAGGATTATTAGGAACAGGTAATAAACCTTGGACTAGCCAGCCACGTCCACCTCCTGTGAGTGAATTAAAAATAAAACAATGTGGGGAATGTTTACCTCCTGCTGTTGTTGTTGTTGTTGGTGGTCCTGCTGTTGTTGCCGCCGCCACTGGTTCCTCCATCCCTGGGGCCTCCGCCATAGCAACATCCCTCCCCCGACCTCTTCCGGTTGTCTCCAGAACATTGGTTCCGGCTCGGGAGATTTTTTTTCAAATAATCATCGGCGTTATGTGCCTTCCCTCCCCGACGAGCGGAACTCGCTCCAACTCTCCACTTCATTCCCGATCCATCATAGTTCGCATTCATGGGGACTTTGTAATCGTCGGTGCGGGGCAGGAGCGAAAAGTGACCCGACACCCGGAAATAAAACCCGGATTTTAACCCGGCGCGATTTATAATGCCCCCCGGGAGGGATGGGGATCATTTCATTGTGAATAAGGTTTAAGACGTATATAAAGAATATGTAATTTCGGTCGAGCGGTAGAGTCGGGAGTGAAGTTCCGGGGGAAGAGAATCAGTGTGGGACCGTCTCTAAGGAGCAGGGAGAAGGTGGAGCTGACTGTAACTCCTCATAATGCTGCTGTGAGATAAAACAACTCCAGGATTCGTGACCAGCCTCCATCAAGTCTGATCCTGTAACCACTTCGAGGAATACATCAGCAAAGGACACATATACCAGGTCAGCGCACAGGAGATATCACCCTTAATATAATGGTTAGATTGTCTGAACTCTTTCTTCTACCTACTCCCTCCCCTGCCCCCTTCACTATTCTGGGCCACTTTTAGGAGTCATTCATTCCACAGCACCAAGAAAATAAGGCCCTCATCACATATCCAGGAGGATTTCCTTTTCTTTTGGATACCTTCTCCCCACCCATCCAAATTCAATACTCCCAGGCACTTACAGGAGTCACTCACTCCACAGCACCCATGAGATACCTTCCATCAGAGACTGGGCACTGGACTCAACATTAACTTTTTCTCTCTCAACTCATGCTGCGTTTCTCCAACACTTTCTGTTTTCTTTTTATACTTTGGCTGCTGGAGTTCCAAAGTTCTTTTTTGTGGAAGTAGGGAGGGTGATCAGGGAGTCCATTTCAGAAGGTTACTGGGAGTCAGTCAATGGCCTTCTGCTGATGCTAGTTAGAGTTGAAATTAAGAGGGACAGCTGGTGCTTGAGGGAATGTGTATGTGAGCATGTATATCTTAGGAGGTTGTAACTATAGAAATGTTGCACATGGTTTTGAAGGTGAGAACAAAGACTGAGGTTGATTACTTAGATTTCTGTAAGGACTAGGAAAATATGCAAGATATTGTGAAAGTGACTGTGACATTCGAAACTTTGTGGAACTGGAGGATCTAGACTGACACTAGAAAAGTTTTCTCTTGAGTGATGAAACAGGGAATCAAGGTTTCACAACGGTGAAAAAGTGATCCAACCGAGATAGGGGAGAAAAAAATCTTGAAAACAAAACATATGATAGATAATGTGTCTCATGAGTCATGCCAATATATTATCCCCTACACCATGAGCACTTTCTGATGTGGTGTCTTGTAAGAATTTGGTAGGCCACACTTAAAAGTATTCTTTTCAGTTCTATTTGCCACATTACAGGAAGGATGTGGGGGCTTTAGAGAGGATGCAGAATGATGCTAGGATGTTGTCTGGATTAGAAAATATGACATATAAGGAGAGGCTACAAAAACATGGCTTGTTTTTCTGGATCGGTGGAAGCAGAGGGGAGACTTGATAGGTCACGTACTGCTGAGTTTCTCTACGACTTTGTTTTTATATTTCAAATTTGCACCGTCCAAAGTTCTTTTGTTTTGTGAAAGCAGTGGGGGTGATCAGGGAGTGGCTTTCAGAGGTCAGAATCTTTTTCCCAGAGTTGAAAAGTCTAGTACAAAAGGGCAAATATTTAAGGTGAAGGGGAAAAGTTCAAAGGAGATGTGATTGGCAAGTTTTGTTTCGCACAGAGAATGATAGGAGTCTGGAATGCACTGCCAGGGATGTGCCAGTTTAAGAGACGGTTAGATAAGCACATGAATTTGTTAGGAATGGAGAGAAATGGACCAAGGGCAGGCAGAACGAAATGGTTTAATTTGGCGTCATGTTCGGCACAACTTCATGGCCTGAAGGGCTTGTTTCTGTGCTGTACTGTTCTGTATTCTGTCTTATCAAATGCCTTCTGGAAATCCAAATATGGAACAGTCATCAATTCTCTTTTACCTCCAGCCTCTTCAAAAAACTCTAAGTTAGCTAAGTTGATTTTCCTTTCACGCAACCATGTTGAATCTGCCTGATTATGTTGATTTTTTAAAAACAAATACTCTGAAATAACAACGATAATAGCTTCTCAAGCCTTCCTATGAAAAATATTAAGCAAACCGGTATGTAGTTTCCTGATTTCTTTCTCACATTTTGAATAAATAGGTTATATTAGTTATTTTCTAATCTAATGGAAACTTCCCTAAATCAAAGGAATTTTGGAAAATTAAAACCAAAGTATCAACTATCTCACTAGCCACTCCTTTTAAGACTGTAGGTTGAAGTTCATCAGAACCTGTGACTTGTCAATCTGTAACTTCAACAATTTGCTTTATATTGCTTCCTTGGTGATTGTAGTTCCTGTAGTTCCTATCTTGCTTCTGTTTCCTGATTTGCAGCTATTTTCATGATATTTTTTATGTCCTCTATTAAGATTGTTGCAAAATATCAGTTCAGTTCATTTGTCATCTCCTTATTTTCCATTATTGATCTGGCAGATTAACTTTCCTTTTTGAATATCTATTAAAAAGTTTTGCTACCTGTTTTAGTATTTCTAGCTCGCTTTCTCTTGTCTAATTTTTGCCTCCTTATTAATCCTTTTGTGAATCTTTTGCTGTTTTTTATATTCTGTCTAGTTTTCTGATCTGCATGTATCTTTGCCTAAATATATGCTCTTTTTGAAGTTTAATATTAATCTTTAAATATTTTAGTTAACCACAGACGGTGAGTGCACCCCTTAGAATTTTTCTCTCTCATTGGAATGTAACCGAGTGGAATGATCGATTGAAACTGGACGAGCTATATATGTGGCAAGCAGGAAGTGAATTAAAAACTGACGTACAGACATTTTTGAGGGAGCTGAAAGAGGATGCCTTTGATTTTAACAATCTTACTCTCAGGGAAAGCATTGGCTTGTCTATTGGTGATAAATAAGGAGTGAAGAATGTAGATGTGGGATTTTCTGACGAATGCAGGGAGATAAAACACTAGAAGATCAGAACCAGATAGCCGTTTGTCTCTGGAGTCAGTAACATCTTTACTGATCTTTGATACAACTCAAAATACCTGTCTTTGACCTGAATTCCATAATAATTTGGTTCATAAACATCAACTGTTCTAAGATTTAACTGGACATTTTACCCAGAACCCACTGCCATCTGTGAAACTTTAGTCCAAATGTCTCCTCACATGGAAGGAAAGATGTTGGAGGATGACAAAATGGTCAGTGGTGTTAAGGATGTTGGAGAGAACATGAAAAAGAACAGCAGGTAAGAGAATTCCTAGTATTTTCTGGGGTTCAGTTTCACCAGAATGGACCAGGATGATTAAAAACTTGAAAAATGGGTTCCTTTTTTCAAAAAAAAGGTCCAGACAAGGAAGATCTTTAATATGTAATAAACTTAAACAATCCAGATAGACTGTCAAAGTGCATGTTCTTAATCATAGGGCCAAGGGCAGTATATGGTTCTACAGAATACAATGATATGTTCTCCGAACAAGAGATGCAAAACAATTGTGGATCATAATTGATGCTGGACAGGCTGTGATGTAACTGAGATGCTGCAATAAGCTACAGTGTATTAACATGGATAGAGGATTGGGTGATAGACAGAAAGCAGAGAGTCAGGAGAAAAGGGACATTTCAACTTGACAGTTCCTTAAGACTAGCAGACAGTCTTAAGGAATAGGCGAAAATGAGGAACGCAGATACTGGAGATTAGAGTTGAGAGTGTGGTGCTGGACAAATGCAGGAAGGTCCTGATGAAGGTTCTGTTTCTTGAATGCTGTCTGACCTGCTGTGCTTTTCCAGCACCACACTCTCGAGTCTTAAGGAATACTCTGCGGCCTTAGCTATTTACAATCTGTTGTAATGGCTTTGATGAAAGACAGGGAGCAATGCATCTAAGTTTGCTATGATATAAATCTAGATGAGAATGTAAACTGTGAAGAGGAAACAACAAGGATGCCAAGAGATAAAGACATCTGTGAGTAGCAGATGCCAAAACATGGTGGCAAAGTGTGAGGTTATTCCCATCACCTGTAAGAATAGAAAGGAAGAATATATTTGAAAGGTGTGGAACTTGTAAATGGTGATGGTCAGAGGGATTCTGCATACTTATGGGTTGGGTGGGTTGCGCTTTGGCGGGTCGGTGTGGACTTGTTGGGCCGAAGGGCCTGTTTCCACACTGTAAGTAATCTAATCTTGTCAAAGGACCACAGAAAGTAATTAGGAAATTGACCTCAATTGCAAGGGGATTGGATTATAGAAATAAAGAAGTCTTGCTCCAATTGTGTGACATTTTGTGAGACCACACCAAGGATATTTTGTGCAGGTTAAATTTCCATATTTAAGGAAGATTATCCTCGCATTAGATGCAATACAATCACAATTTATCAGATTGTTTCCTTGGGTAAGTGAGTTGAACTATGATAAGCTGAGTAATTTGGGTCTTTCTTCTCTGGGTCTAATTTTAATTTCATTGAAACATCAAACTTCTGAAGGGGCTTAACAGGTTAGATACTGAGATTGATACCCCTAATTGGGGAATCCAGAAGTCGGGTGCATGTTCTCGGGGTAAGAGTGTAAACATTTAAGTCTGAGATGGCAGAAACTAATTCGCCTAAAGGGTTTTTATAGTTTTGGAATTCTCTACTCTTACTAGAGTCCACCCTTACATGTATTTAAGACTGAGATATACAGAGGTTTGCTCTCTCAGGAGTTCAAGGTACATGGGCAGCTGGCGGAAAAGTGGAATTGAACCTCAAAATTTGCCAGGTTTATATTGAAGGGTGGGGGCAGGCTCCATGCACCTTCTGCTCTTATTCATACTGTATTTCTTATCTTAAGTTCCAGTTGCAACAGACCTTTGTCAACACTGTGCAATTTAGGGGCTGAGCTTTCAGCAGGTCACCATTTGTATCCCTTAATATTTTTTCCAGTTCCCTCTGCAGTCACTTGTTCAGGTGCCCAAAGCTGCATTGGTGAAAGTTCTTCTTAAGCTCCTCTTGCTATTTGCGTTGGTTCAGTCACAAAAGAGGCATGAAAGACATTTCTTTGTTGGTCAGCTGATGTGTGGGGACTGTAAATGCCTTCAAGGATTGGTCTTTGTGAGTCCTGTAGGTATGCATCACAGAATCTCTTGGGATGTTTTATGCAGACGAAATTATTGTGTACAATAGTGTGATGATGCTCTGACTTTTAGAAGTTATTTTATCTCAGTTCTTTTTGAAAAGCAGTTTGAGGCAGAGATGCCCAGCAGTCTGCCTGAACCACAAGAGTAAACCGTTTGTGAGGCCTTGCGTTTTTTTTCTAATAGCATGACTGGGTGTGGCCAGGGGTCTACGATGAGGACTTCTGGGTTTTGAGATTCTGCTTTAAGCAGAGGTTATTGCAGTCTCAATAGAGATGTGAGTTTCAGTGAATATCTCCTGGCTGTCACAATCTCTATTCTTCTCTTAATGTTTTTTAACCCAGAATTGGAGAACTGCATGTGAGAATCTCAGTTTGCCATTTTGCAGGGGAGGGGGAGTGATATTTATGAGATGTCATGACATTGGAACAGTTAATGAGCAATTGTTTGACCAGTCACATTGCATCTGGAACAGACACTTTTTAAATGTGACAAGTGTTTTTGATGAGAAAATGTGCCTCTTTCAAGCAGTGATATCGAGGTCTCTACAGTCCTCTGGGTGAACAAAGAAAATCTCTATTGTCCTATACTAATTACTTGTAAATCCTCTGATTTTAACCTCTCTGCTAAAGGAAATATGTCCTTCCCATCCACACTGTCTAGGCTGCGTAATCATTTTTATATACCTCTCCAATGCAATCATTTCCTTCATATAACGAAAGAGTCAGAGCTATGTGCCATTCTTTGGCTGTTACCTAATGAGTTTTTGATAATTCTCGGTAACCATCTGTTTTAAAAAATTCTCAAGGTCAGGTTCGTAGGAGAGTAGTTTGACACAGAACAAAATTTCATTATCTGTCTTGGCTAATAAAGGAAAGTTTATTGTATGCCTTCTTAACCACCTTAACTACCAGTCCTACTCCCTTTTGAGATCTATGGACATATGCTCCAAGATCCTTATGTCCATTTACAATTTATCGGAATCACACCATTTATTACGTCATCCTTTACCTTGTTTGACTTCCACAAGTACATTATCTGCCACTACTCTGAATTGAATTCCATTTACCATCTGACCAGTCCATGGATAACTTACTGCTGTTCCCAAGGGCAGGAGGATTAGTAACCGGAAGACAAAGCAACAGAGGGGAATGAGAAATTTACTTACCAAGTATGTCACTATGATCTGAGGTACTCAGTCTAAAAAGGGGGGGAGATACTTTCAAAAAGAGGATCGGATAAATACATTGGGAGGGAAAAGCATTGCAGGCTTATGGGGAGAGAAAAGTGAGCATAAGAGCAATCAAATAGCTTTCAAAATCCCAGCACAGTCACAATAGTCCAGATTGTGTGTGTTTTCTAATTCTGTAATTGGCTCTGACCCCTGTATTTAATGCACCTTATCAAGTCTCTGTATTGTGAATCAGTTAACACTTCAGTCATATAGCAGGATGGCTCAGGAAATTACCTTCTTCAGGGAAGCTGGGTGTTGAATTAAATAAACTTTTATTAATTATCATCTCTGTTGGAGGCTTTTTCAAACTCCAAACCTCAGAAATCCCTGTGAGTAAAAGAGCTTGAAATTTGCTGTCTCTGGTCTTTAAACAAACTTTGAAAATTCAGTTGAGAAGGGATACTCCTGGGCAGCAGGGCTTGCTGAGTTTTGGTCAGGCTTTTCTTTCTCTGAAATGTGTATTCACAAAGATAGGCCATGTCCTCCTGAATGCATGTTTGTGTCCCTCTTTATCTGTTCCATGTATTTGGGCAGGGTTGTGGTGGCAGAGCTGGCATTCATTGCTCATCGTTAAGTCTCCCTGAGAACACAGTGATGATCTCTTGGTTGAATCCTGACAGTCCCTTTGGTGAGATGAGAGCTCATCATTGTGTTCAGCAGGAATTTTGAAATTCTTTCCCAGCATTGATGAAGGAATCGTGCTGCGCCTCTAAATCATGGCATTACTACTTTTTTTTTAAGGGATGGAGGTTGCTTGGGAGGGCAGTCCTGTCCAACTAATTTTGGTAAGTTACTGCAGTGAACGCTGTAGATCAACAATACTGCAGGGACACCACTTTACTAGAGGGTATTGATTTTGGGTGCAGTGGATAGGCACTGATCAAAGAAATCCCTTGGCCTTTGCTGCTGTAGAGCTAAGTGTTACATCCATACAAATTTTTAATAATTTAAAATATTGGAAATACTCAGCAATTCAGGCAAAGTCTGTGTTGAGAAATAGAAGTTAGTGTTTCAGGGCATTGATGAACTTGCAGTTTTTAACTGCTGAGTATTTCCAGTGCTTCCAGTTTTTATTTCAGGTTTCTAATGCCTGTTGTATTTGCTTTATTTCCATGCAACAATTCAGGATGACACTCAAATATGGTACTAAGGGCATTAAAGATTGATGTCTTCTCTATTTCATTTGGCTGTACTGCCTCCCACTGTGTGTCAATGACAAGAGAAGGGAATATTGCAGAATGAGAGAGTACTGCTGCTGGCTCACCAGAGAAGTTGCACATCAGTTCTAGTGCAAAAAGCGTACTCATCGGTGTGCTGATCAAAGAAAATGATGACGTAGTGTTAATGTCGCTAGAAAACAAATCCAGAGGGCCAAGTAAATGCTCTGGGGACCTAGGTTCAAATGCCAACATAGCAGCTGGCTGTATTTGAATTAAATTAGTAAAACTGGAATTAAACACTCGTCTGATGGCAACCTTTGTCAATTGTTGTAAAAACCCATCTGGTCCACCAATTCCCAATAAGGAAGGAAATCTGCTAAGCTTATGTGCCTACGTTTGACTTCATATCCATAAAAATGTGGTTGACTCTTAAATGTTCTTTGAAATAGTCCAGCAAATCAGTTTTCAAATTATGGCTCTGTTGTCACAAAACCTATAAAAGGAAATGAAACCACACAAACTATTGGTATTGATCCAGGAACTGGAAATGGCAATGGCTTTGCCAGCGCTGGAATTTTTCTGCAAATTTCTCTTTAGAATCATCTGGTGGAGAGCTGGTCCATGACTGATCAAACATTGGCCTGAGTTCGTCATACTCGCTGAATTGTACTTTATAATGCCCCAAACACTACCATCACAATCCCTCTGTATTTCTGTTTCACTGACAGGACAGACCCACTGCAAGTGGCAGCACAGTGGTAAACAGTTGAAAGAACATTGCCCTCTGTGTCCTGAGCATTTACTCTGTCTCTGAGTCTCGTGAAGTCTTATAGTGTCAAGTTAAACATGGGCAACTAAATCTCCTACTGATCACCATCTAGCAACCTCCCCTCAATTGTTCTGTGAGTACTGTGTTGGACATCAGTCAGAGGATGCAATGAGAGTGACAATGACTCAGAATGTACTCACAATTGGCGACTTCAATATTCATCACTGAGTGACTCGGTTGCATTACGACTGACCATGCAGATCATAAAGCTGCATAACCTAGCTGCTAGACCGATGATGCGATAGATAGTGAGGGAACCAAAAAGACATAAAGGCCTTGATCTCGTGCTCATCAATCTAGCTTTTGCAGACATATCGTGTTAGATTCTCTGGTGGTCATTCTTACCAGTTCTAGTACACACTAAGTCCCATCTCCATCATATTTTGTGGTGCTAGCACTGTGCTAAATAGAGTAGATTTTAAACCGATCTAGCAACTCAAAACAGTGCATCCAAAGGTCATCAGCTGCAGCAGAAATTGCTATAGTTTGCAATTTCATGGGCCGACATTTTCCCCACTCTACCATCACCATCAGCCAAAGGATCAAACCAGGTCAAATGTGGACATGAGAGCTAAACTCCAGAGACAAAGTGAGAGTGATAGTATCAAGGGCTATTGCAGGCTGCAGTGTGACGTAGACAGGATGCAGAGCTGGGCTAAGAAATGGCAGATGGAGTTCAACCTGGCTAATTGCAAAGTGATGCATTTTGGAAGGTTGAATTCGAATGCTGAATATAGGATTAAAGACAGGATTCTTGGCAGTGTGGAGGAACACAGGGATCTGGGTGTGCAAGTACATAGATCCTTCAAAGTGGACACCCAAGTGGATAGGATTGTTAAGAAAGCATATAGTGTTTTGGTTTTCATTAACAAGGGGATCGAGTTTAAGAGCCGCGAGGTTTGCTACAGCTCTACAAGTCCCTGATGAGACCACATTTGGAGTATTATGTCCAGTTCTGGTCACCCTACTATAGGAAAGATAGAGGCTTTGAGGAGGGTGCAAAGAAGGTTTACCAGATGCTGTCTGGACTGGAGGGCTTGCCTTATGAAGGAAGTTTTGAATAAGCTCGGACTTTTCTCTCCGGAGAGAACGAGGAAGAGAAGAGATCTGATCAAGGTATACAAGGGAATGAGAGGAATAGATTGAGTCAATAGCCAGAGACTTTTCTCCAGGGCAGGATTGACTGGTAAGAGGGGTCATAGTTTTAAGATATTAGGAGAAAGGTATAGAGGAGATGATGTCAGAGGTAGGTTCTTTACGCAGCGAGTTGTGAATGATGGAATGCATTGCCAGCGGTGGTGGTGGAAGCAGAGTCAATAGGGACATTTAAGCAACTGCTGAACATGCACATGGATAGCAGTGAATTGAGGAGTGAGTAGGTTAAGTTATTATATTTTACATTAGGATTAAACCTCGGCACAACATCGTGGGCCAAAGGGCCTGTTCTGTGCTGTACTTTTCTATGTTCTATGTGACTGCCCTTGACATCAAAACATTTGACTGAGTGTGACATCAAAGAACTCCAGCAAAACTGAAGAAAGGTTTCCGTTGATTAGAGTTATACATTGTACAAAGGAAGATCATTATGGTTGTTGCATGTCACGCATCCCAGGCCATCACCAAGAGTTCCTAACAGTAGTGTCCTAGGCCCATTCATCTCTGACCACTTCAACAGCTTACCCTCCATCATTAGGTCAAAAGTGAGGATATTTGCTGAATCATCAGGATTATGATGGAATATTCCCTGCTTGCCTGGATGAGTGCAGTTCCAACAACACTGTAGAAGCTTGACACCATCTAGGAAAAGCAGCCCACTTGATTGACACAACATTCACAAGCATCCACTCCCTCCACCACTGATGCTCCCTAGCAGCAGTGTATACTACCTACAGGATGCGCAACAGAAATACATCAAAGATCCTTTGACACCACCTTCCAAACCCACGACCACTTTCATCTAGAAAGACAAGGGTAGCAGATATGTGGGAATACCACCACCACCATGTTCCCCTCAATATCACTCACCATATTGACTTGGAAATACGTTAGAGTCTAGATTAGAGTGGTGCTGGAAAAGCACAGCAGTCAGGCAGCATTTGAAGAGCAGAGAAAACGACGCTTCAGGCGACAGCCCTCCTTATTCCTAATGAAGGGCTTTTGCTCAAAACGTCGAAGTTTTTTTTCTGCTCCTTAGATGCTGCCTGACCTGCTGTGCTTTTCCAGCACTACTCTAATCTTGACTCTTAATCTCCAGCATCTGCAGTACCCACTTCTGCCTTGGAAATATATTGCCATTCCTTCACTGTCACTGGGTCAAAATCCTGGAATTCTCTCCCTCATGGCATTGTGGATCAACCCATAGCAAGTGGACTGCAGCGATTAAAGAAGGCAGCTCACCACCACCTTCTCAAGGGCAACTAGGGATGAACAATAAATACTGACCAGCTTGCAATGCCCACCTCCCACAAATGAATATGAAAAGTTAATTGCAGTATTCAGTACCATTCATGATGCACATATTGAAACAGCCTGTGTCCATATGTAGCAAGACCTGGTCCAGGCTTTGGCTGCGAATTAGCAAATGACATTCTCATCACACAAGTGTTAGGCAATGACAGTATCCAACAAGAGACAACCTAATCATTGTCCCTTGACATTCGATAGCATTATTATCAGTCAATCTCTCAACATTCTGGGTTGCCATTGATCAGAAACTGAAATGGATCAACCTATAACCATTGTGGTGACAATAACAGGCAGAAGCTGAGAATCCTGTGGCATGTAAGTCACCTCCTGGCTCCCCAAACCATGTTTACCATCTGTCACCATTTGTTCCTGCCATCATTAGTGTTCAGCAGCATTGATTCACACCATCCGCCGCAGCAAATCATTACTACTCTTTTGACAGCATGGGAATGCCACTAATTGTAAGATCACCTTCGAGCACCACGCTAGCCTGACTTGGAGCTTTAATCACTGTTCCTTCACCGATGCTGGGTCAAAGTCTTGGTATTCCTTTACTCGGAGCAGTGGAGGTGTACCTACTCCTCATGTATTAAATCAGTACAGGAAGTTGGCTTATCACCACTGATGAAGGGCTTCTGCCTGAAACGTTGACTTTCCAGATCATTGGGTGCTGCCTGACTTTGCTGTGCTTTTCTAGTACCACACTTTTCCAGTCTTACCATCACTGTAGAGAAATTAGGACTGGGCAATAAATGCAGACCTAGCCGGCAATCTCAAATGCTATTAACAATTTTTAAATGAAATGCTTGTTACATTACGATACCTGCTAGAAAGCCTGCAGTCAGTGTCAATGAGTATGGTCATACAAATATGCTTTATATAAGGTGGTTAAGTTTTGGAACTGCCTGTGTAATTTGGGATAAAATAGTTCAGAGGACTTGGTTGTTAACCATTAAAGAGAGCCCAAGTTGCCTTGGTATAAGACATTCACACCTATAGTTAATGACTGGAACAGCTGTGCTAATGGTGGATGGACAAGTCGTATCTAAATCATATTGGGAGTGCTAGAAATACCATATTTTGAAAGTGGTTACACTTTAAATTGTCTTTTTGATTCCAAGTTTGAGTGGAGTTGGGTGTTTAGGAGATCTAATTGACTACAAGGCTCATGTGATTCATCTTGCATTGAGGTGGCCTTTGAAGTGGAAACAAGCTATAGAAAACTATTGTAGGATTTGCTTACAGGGTTTTCTTAAGGTTTTCCTGACATAGAAACATTGAAAATAGGAGCAGAAGTAAACAATTCGACCCTCCAGACTGATTTGTCATTGGTTGATCATAGAGTTCAATAGCCCTAATCAGTTCACCATATCTCTTGATTCCTTAAGCTACAAGAGCTATATCTATCTCTTTCTTGAAACACACAACATTTTGGCCTCAACTAATTTCTGTGGGATTGAATACCATATGCTCACCACACTCTGGTTGAAGAATTTTCTCCTCATCTCAGACCTAAGTTTTACCCCTTTTCCTTAAACTATGACTACTTGTTCTAGACTCCACTCACCATCAAGAAAATCCTTCCTGCGTCTAATGTGCCTAATCTTGTTAGAATTTTTTATGAGCCCTCTATCCCCATTCTTTTAAACTCCTCTAAGTACAATGCTAATTGACTCAACCTCTCCTCGTGTGTCAGTTCTGTCATGGGTTGGGATATCTGGTCGGCATGGACGGGTTGGACCGAGGGGTCTGTTTCCATGCTGTACATTTCTATGACTCTATTACTGCACTCCTTAGCTCCTTCCTCAGATGAGGAAACTAAGGCTGCATAAGATGACCAGGTGTGATGTCACCATGCCCTGTATAATTGCAGTGAGATATCCTTGTACTTGTGCTCAAATCCTCTTGCTATGGAGGCCAGCATGCAGTTTCCCTTCTTTACTGCCTATTGCGCCTGCACTCAGCATCTTATTGATCATCCCCTTCTCTCAATTTACTGTCACGACAAGTCAGTTTGCAATAATATTAGTGAGAGAAAGAGAAGGCATTCTGTGTGCTGTTCATGATGCAGAATATGTTTGTGAAATGATATTCAATTGAAGAGAGTAAGTTCATAAGGATTTGAATTAGGCTGGGGGACTTGCCAAGTTTTATATAGAGGGACAAATCTCCAGGGAATCCTAACTGTGAAAGTCAGTTTGAGAATTAGAAGTTATCTGACAGAATAAACAAAACTGGAGCAGACCATCAGAAGCTAGAATAGCTTTAGACTGGTTACTGGATAATGAATAACTGCTGGATGTTGTACAATGTTGTACAATGTTGTAAAATTATGAAGGAATTGTTCTCATGGTTTTACAATATAAATTGGGGGTACCCCCCCCCCCACCCCACTAATTTAAACACACAAATGATTGAACCCATTCTGTAATCTGTTAAAATTCAAGAGGCAATGAACTATTCCCCCAAAGTCACTATTTCAAGTAAAATATTAACAACTTTAATTTCTTCAAGTCTGACAGAGAATAATTAACTAACAACCATTTACAACACTCATCTAAACCTATCCTTTACCTTCCCCTCTACAATATTGGTCTGATAAAACCCCTGATTAAGATTTACAGAAAAATTCAAATTTCAAAACCAACCAGCTGTCAAATCTTCTCTTGGTACCTTCCTCTGTAGGTTTGTTCTCCAGGCTGGAGTCTATCTTTTTTCCTGTGCAGACTCCTTCTCTAGACAGGTACCTCTCAGAGACTTCTTACTAGCAGCCTGCATTTGTTGGTCTTTTGGCATTTCTCCTCTCAACTGTTCAATTTTCCCGTTCTTATACCCCAAAGCATTGGATTGTTTAATTGGTTTTTAATACTAAATTCAAACTTGATTGAAGATTGGTATTTTGGAGTATAATTTAACCTGGTTGGCCGAATTTGAATTTGCTTTTGTCTCATAGCAACTCAGCCAGTGCTAGCTGCTGGACCAAATGTTTCACTATAAATTCTCCAGCCCTCTGTGAGCTTGCTAAGTCCTTCACTCTTTTAAAGGTACAGTACATTTCTACATTCATAACAGTATTATTGGCTGGTTTCATGGTAATCATTAAACTCTTATTTCTAGACTATTATCAAATTCAAATTCCACCATGTGCCACAGTGAGATTTGAACACACATGCCCAGAAAATTAGCTAAGTTTCTGGATTAACAGTTCAGTGATGATATCACTCTGCCATCGCCTACTCTATGATATTTAGATGATGTTGCTTTGAGTTTGTTAGTCACAGTAAAAGTCTTCACATGTGTAGTTATGTATGATTTTTCCTGTTGATTAATAGAAATTGAAATATCTTTTCAAAATTATCAATGATTGTAATGGAAGAATCTGACATTGACTTGATCTCAGCTTTGTTCCCTGCATGCATGTTTTTTAATTGCTTACTGCCGCATGACTTGGAGAAAGGGAGATTTGCCCCACTCAGGGCTATCTAATCCATTCAGTGTTTTGTAGAATAAACTCCAACTGGCATGCAGCAGTTGGTGCCCAATCCCCCAGCTTCCATACAGGCAAAGACAGACAGAAAACAGATTTCTAGTGGATGTGCAAGTTTGATTAATTGACTTCTTTATGTAATTCAACATGATTTATAATTTTTTTTGGCTAGTGTTTATTTTGTGATGACTTTTGCGTGTTGAGGTTTAGGTTGTTAATGAATGAGAACTGAGGTTGACGATACTAATATTGCATGCAGCAGAGCGGCACGGTGGCACAGTGGTTAGCCACCTCACAGCACCAGAGACCCGGGTTCAATTTCCGCCTCAGGCGACTGACTGTGTGGAGTTTGCACGTTCTCCCCATGTCTGCGTGGGTTTCCTCCGGGTACTCCGGTTTCCTCCCACCATCCAAAGATGTGCAGGGCCAGGTGAATTGGCCATGCTAAATTGCCTGTAGTGTTAGGTAAGGGGTAAATGTAGGGGTATGGGTGGGTTTCGCTTCGGCGGGTCGGTGTGGACTTGTTGGGCCGAAGGGCCTGTTTCCACACTGTAATCTAATCTAAATCTAAAGCCCTTCTGCGACAACCCTGAAAGGGCTTTCCAAATTGCCATCTCCATTCCTATTCTCTTCCTTATGCTCATTAGCTGCTCATACTGTATCTGTTGGTACTATGTTAAATTCTAGTCTCCCTTCTCATAGGAAAGATTGTTATGGACCAAACCAGACCCCCTCAAAACATTTCAAGTAGGTAGCCCAGATCCTAACTTTGCTCGTTGTTTTAGGCAGGTGTATTGTGGCTATTCCAGCATTGAAGCAGCTCATCAAAACCCCTCAATTTCAAACAAAGCAGAATTTATTTACAGAGTACTGAATGAAACACGAACAAAAGAGAACAGAATACAGAATAACTTAAGCTATCTAAAAACCCAACAGATTATCCCAACTAACTGATGCTGTTCCAAATTCCTGCAGCAATCCCTATAAATACCCCTTGGCAAAAAAGGTAAAATCAAACACACGGTCTTAGAGAGAGAGAGAGAGAGAGAGAGAAATGGTGGGGAGACTCAACATGGAATACCTTCTTCCATGCAGCTGTTTTTTTGACCAGCAGCCTCCAAAAAGCTGACTAGCAGCTCTGAACAGCCAGATTACTAAACGAAACCAAACCAGTGAAAAGCTGAGCTGCGAGAACTGGCCACTCCCCTTTTTCATTGTACAAGTTTTTTTTAAACTTAAAAACTTCTTCAAGTCGATAAACACAGACAATACTGAGCCTCTGTCTTTATGACCCCTCAGGGGAAAAAAAACCCAAGGACCACCTAACCTAAAGGAGCAGCAGCATCACAGGATGTTGTTAAACTTGAAAGGGTGCAGAAAAGATTTACAAAGTTGTTGCCATGGTTGGAGGGTTTGAGGTATAGGGAGAGGCTGAATAGGCTGGAGATATTTTCCCTGGAGTGTCGGAGGCTGAGGGATGACCTTATCGAGGTTTATAACATCATGAAAGGCATGGATAGGACAAGGTATCCTCCCTCGGGTGGAGGAGTCCAGAGCTGGAGGTCTCTGGTTTGGGATGAGTGGGGAAATATTTAAAAGCTACCTAAGGGACAACTTTTTCTCACAGAGGATGGTGTATATATTGAATAAGCTGCCAGAGGACGTGATGGAGGCTGGTACAATTACAACATTTTAAAAGGCATCTGGATGGGTACATGAATAGGAAGGGTTAGAGGGATGTGGGCCAAGTGTTGGCAAATGGGCTTAGATTAGGTTAAGATATCTGGTCAGTATGGCTGAGTTGGACTGAAGGGTCTGTTTCCATGCTGTACATTTCTATGACTCCATTCCTGAACGAAACTGATGCTCAAAATTAGATTGTTTCAGGCACCTTCACAGCTAGAGCGGTGCTGTTCTTTTTCTGCCCTGTGGTTTCTGTTATGGCTGCAGCAGCTGATAGTTTCACAAGGATGTGCTAACTGAAATCTATGACGTAGTTTCTTATTGAGGTTCAAGTCACATGGGTGCATAGTCACCACGGACAGTTTAATCCTACTGAGAACCCGTCTATCCTTTCAGCTCTTCCTGTTGATCCTTCTTACAACACCTGACCTGGTTTGTGCTCATTGTCTCAGTCATGATATATTCCAGAGAAATGACATCTCGCATCTGAGTTTTATTTTAAACCATTTCATGGGGTCTGAGCATTGCTGGCTAGACTAGCATTTATTGGCTATCTGCGTTGTGGTTCACAGTCATATATTGGTTAGACGAAGTAACGATGGCAGGCTTTATTCCATAAGTGACACTGGTAAGCCAGATGGATTCTTATGAAAATTGGCAGTGCCATTTGACTAGGTTTTTATCTCCGATTTGTCGTGAATTTGAATTTCATCATCTACGATGGTGGGAATTGAACCCATAAAACATGAAAAGTAGGAGCAGAAAGCAGGCCATTCCGTTTCTCGAACCTGCCATTGAGCAGGATCATTGCTGATCCAACATTCCTCGCATCTACTTCTCTGCCTTTTCCCCATAACCCTTGATTCCCCTATTGATCAAGAATCTATCTGACTCAGCCTTCAATGTACACAAGGACTCTAATTTCCACCCCATCCCAGGGTCTCTGTCATAAGGAGTTGCAAAGGCCCTCAACCCTCTGAGAGAAGAAATTCCTCATCAAGACCTAAGGGACAACTTTTTCACGGAGGGTGGTACGTGTGTAGAATGAGCTGCCAGAGGAAGTGGTGGAGGCTGGTACAATTACAACATTTAAAAGGCATCTGGATGGGTATATGAATAGGAAGGGTTTGTGGAGGGATATGGGCCAGGTGCTGGCAGGTGGGACTAGATTGGGTTGGGATATCTGGTTGGCATGGACGAGTTGGACCAAAGGGTCTGTTTCCATGCTGTAATCTCTATGACTCTATCTCAATCTTAAATTGGTGCCCCATGTGCTAAAAACATTAGCTTGGGGTTCTGTATTATGAGTCCGGCGACATTACGACTACATTGTTGCCTCTCCTCCTCACCATAATGGTAATGACAATAATTTTATGTTTACTTGTATAAAATTGCATAAAGAAACAGTTGGAGGCACTGGATAGTGGAAAGGCTCTGAGCCCTGACAACATTCAGGCAATAGTACTGAAGACTTGTGTTCCAGAACTTGCCACACCCCTACATATTTAACATCTACTCAACAATGTGGAAAATTGCCCAGATGTGACCTGTGCACTAAGTGCAGTACAAATCCAACCTGGCCACTACCATATCAATCTACTGTTGATCTTCGGTAAAGTGATGGAAGGTATCATCAATAGTGTGGTCAAGCAACTTCTGCTCAGTAATGCCCAGTTCGGGTTCCACCAGGGCCACTCAGGTCCTGACCTCATTATAGTCTTGGTTCAAACATGGACAAAAGAGCTGAATTCCAGAGGTGAGGTGAGAGTCGGGAGTGTGGTGCTGGAAAAGCACAGCAGTTCAGGCAGCATCCGAGGAGCAGGAGAATCGATGTTTCAGGCAAAAGCCCTTCATCAGGAGAGTGAGAGTGACGGCCTCGACATCAAGACCACATTCAGCCAAATGTAGTATCAAGAAGTCCTAGCAAAATTGGAATCCATGTGTAAGAGAGGTCAAATTCTCCACTGGTCAGAGTCATATCTGGTACATAGGAAAAGGACTATGGTTGTTCGAGGTTAGTCATCTCAACTCCAGGACATCCCTGCAGGAGGTCCTAAGGGTAATGTCCTAGGCCCAACCATCTTCACCAGCTTCAGCAATGACCTTCTCTCCATTAAAAGGTCAGAACTCAGGATATTCGCCAATGATTGCACGATAATCAGCACCATTCATGACTCCTTGGATACTGCATATTCAAATGCAGCAAGATTTGTACAATATCCAGAGGTGGGCTGACAAGTGTCAAGTAACATTCACTTTACACAATGTCAGGCAAAGACCCATCTCTAAAAATCGAATCACTGCCTCTTGACATTCAATGGTGTTGTCATAACCTAGTACCCCACTGTCAACGTCCTTGGGTTACTGTTGACCAGAAACTCACGTGGACTTGCCATATAAATACTGTCATTACAAGACAGGTCAAAGACTTGGACCACTGTGGTAAGTAATTCTCACCTCCTGACAATCCAATGCCTATCCATCATCTTCAAGGCACAAGTCAGGGCTGTGATAGAGTACTCCCCATTTACCTGGATGGGTGCAGCTCCGACAGCACTGAAGAAGCTTGACACTATCCAGAACAAAGCAGCCTGCTGAATTAACACCACATCCACAAACATCCACTCCCTCCACCTACCAATGCTCCGTAGCAGCAGTGTGTACTATTACAAGGTGCGGTGCAGAAATTCACCAAAGATCCTTAGAGGGCACCTTTCAAACCTTATGAGCATTTCCATCTAGAATGACAAGGGCAGCAAATATATGGGAACACAATAATCTTCTAGCTACTCATTATCCACACATAGAAACATATCACCATTCCTTCACTGTCGTTGGGTCAAAATTGTTGCATTCCCTCCCAAAGGGCATTGTGGGTCAACCTATACCACCACCTTCTCAAGGGCAACAAGGGACAGGCAATACATTCTGGCTAGCCAGCAATGCCCACATCCCAGGGTGAATTAAAAAAATATATAAATACGGAAACCTTGCAGTCGTCAGAAAGTCCAACAGAACTTGCCACATCACTCGTTGTAAACATTTGAAAACCCTTTTCAACAACAAGAGAAAGCACAAAATCTTTGTAGAATTGTACTAAAAGCCAGAAGAGAAACAATGTGGGTGGGGGCAGAAGAAGATGTCAGTGTGTAAAGGATGTTTCCACGTGTGAGGCAATCAAAAATGAGAGGTCAAAGCTTTAGAATCAAGTGCGAGATTTTAAAACAAAGATGAAGATAAATTACTTCTCTTCAAGGATAGTGAATCTGTGGAACAAAACAGAAATTGCTGTAGCAACTCAGCAGGTCTGGCAGCATCTATGGCGGAAAAAAACAAAGATAATGTTTCAGGTCCGGTGACCCATCTTCCGAACTAGGGTGAATCTGTGAAGTTTGCTACCCCAGAATGTGATGGATGTTAGGACATTGAGTAAATTTAAGGAGGAAATAGACCAATTTTTAATTAGTAATGAGTTGGAGGGTTATGGAGTGCAGGCAGGAGAGTGGAGTTGAGGCAGAGATGAGAGTAGCCATGATCCTAGCAAATGGTGATCAAGCACAAGGGGCTGAATTGTCCACTACTCTTGCTTGTTCTTAGTTCTTCTGTTGTTGAATGTGTGAGATTAAGAGTGGGCATTGCCAGATCTGTTGACTGCACACCTGGGATCAAATTGGCATTGCCCACAAGTAACACGATCTTCTGCCCTGTCTACATCGAAAGCGTAATCACCGATACCTACTCCAACATGGTGTCTGGGGTGATTTGCTGTGCAGGTGCATGTGCAACTAATGCCTTTGTGCAGCTCTTGGGGCACATAGTGCCAAAAACAGGGCTCGAATGAGTGCAATTCCTTGCCTAAATTGTCAACAAAGCAAACTTAGAGAGATGACTGAATCTGAGGGCAGGATGGAGATGAGAGTACTTCAATAATGTCAGGCTAACTCAGCCCCTTGCTTCTGTCAGTTTCAGCCACTCTCACTAACCAGCTTTCTTGATGAGGCCATTGATGATTGAAATAGCGATATTCCACACAAATATGAATGGAAATTGATTTCTTTTCAGAGTTAATCAGAATTCTTTACATTATTGAAAGGGAAGCTACATCTTTATTCTGTCAAGATGAGATCAGCATTATCTGCTGACTGGAATATTGATCCCTGAGTTTCATTTAAAAATGTAGCTTTCATGTTGGGGTCTTCAGACATTATCGGGGTCTATCAGGAGTTTCTTTTGAGCTGTGTATTTTACATTGTTTCCCTGGATCCTGTCCAAGTTTTGCTGCAATTGAATATGCACTGATTCAGTATCTGTGCAGTCACAAGCAAAATCTAGATTGTTATGTTGATACTTATTTTGACACGAGACTTTTTTTTTCTGAAGTTGGGATGGGCAAATGGTGAAACATGGCAATAATTGCAGTGTGTTCCCTGGAGTAGAGCAGTGTTTTCATAGGGTCTGTGTTGATCTTTATAGTTGGTCCCTGGAAGTATTTTAAGGTTAATAGAAGACCTTGTGTGTTGGATTTTACAAGGTTGTTTCTTGGTATTTACAGGGACTATCAGAGAATCATGTTTTTTTTAAGTTGGTACTGAGGATATGGTCCAACGTTTATTGCACATCCCTTAAGAAAGTGCTGTCTAAAGAGTTTTGATGAATTTCTGCAGTGCATTTTGTCGATGGAACACGCTGCTACCACTGAATCAATGGTAGAGAGAGTGAATGTTGTAGGTTGTGCCAATCAAGCAAGCTGCTTTGTCAGGATTGGTGCCAAGCTTATTGACTATTATTGGAGCTGCTCTTCTTATCAAGGTAAGTGGGGAGGATTCCATCACACTCCTAATCTGTGCTTTGTAGATGATGGACAGGCTTTGCAGAAACAGGAGGTGAGATACTCACTCCATCATTCCTAACCTCCTGAGCTCCTGTTGTAGCTACAGTACTTATGCAGCTAGTTCAATTCAGTTTCTGGTCAATAGTAACCTTCAGGAAATTGAAAGTGGGGGATTCCGTGATGATAATGTTATTGAATGTCAAGGGGCGATGGTTAGATTCTCTTTTTGGAGATGATTAATATTTCCTGCAACTTGTGTGGTCTGAATGGCAGTTGCCACTTGCAACCCAGGCCTGGATACTGTCCAGGTTTTGCTGCAGTTGAACATGAACTGTTTGTGACTGATTCAGTATCTGTGCAATGTTGAACATTATGCACTCAGCAGCAAGCGTCCCCCTTCTAACCTTCTAATGGACTGATTTGAGGTTGGGATGAGTCCAGAAGCTAGATTGCCCTTACCTAAGATGCCAGTGTTGTAGCTGTACTGAACAATTTGGCTTTGGGCGTGGCAATTTCTGGAGCACAAGTCATCCGTACTATTGCCAGAATTGCATGAATGTTGCAGGTAGTAGTGCCCCTGGGAGCATGTCATATTCACAGATGATTCAGAGGTGAGCCTGCATTTTCAGTGGATCCCTGAGAGCATCTTGGCATTTTTAGAGGCTCTCTAGAAATGTTGTCAGTATTTGCATAGTTTCCTAAGCGGTTATTATTTGAAGATGGTCTCTGAGGCTCCATAACAAGATGCACACCAGGAAGTGCATTTCCATGTTTATGTTTTCGGGCTCTGCTGTTGTATTTACTAAACCCAATCCACTGGCAATATGAGAGTCTTAAAATAACCATGTCTCTTTTGCATCTTGACAGATTTCACTTGAGATGTTGCAGCTAGTTTGAAGGGGCCTGAGGCAGCTGACAGTACAGAAGAATGAGCCTTCTGCTTTTTATGCTTCTACGAAAAACACTTGTCAGTTAATTGATTGTGACTGAACCTAGAAATTCATAACGGGCACATGTCCAAAGCAAATCTGTGGCTAACCCAGCACACTGCAGTTTTGACTCTTCTTTATGTTAATTCACAAGTTTCTTGGGCTTTCCCCGTACAAATTTTCGTTTGATCAGCAGTAAAGACGAAGTGAAAATGATGAAGTACTGGGGTGAGATTCCCGTGTCCTCTGCTCAGCCCAGTCGGAGCTCATTTGATCTGTTGCAGCGGGAGTTCCGGACGGTGGAAATTCAAGACCCTCCGTTGCACCAGCCGTCAGCTGATCGTCCCCGGCCGACGACCATGCTAGACGTGCCGTCTGAGCCCTGCGGCCTGACCGTCCACACCATCCAGCTACTACAGTATAACCGCCGGCTACGGAGTCTTGTTGCTGCAGCACAGGCACAGGGCCAGGCACAGCTGGAGGGCGTGAAGGCAGAGGAGGCTGAGGCCCTGCCGCCTGCACCCGACTCACCGCCCATCCCAGATGAGCTACTGCCGCTGGATAGCAAAAGCCCAAAGCTGCCTTTCCAATTGAGACACAGTGACCCAGAGAGCGACTTCTACAGGTGAGCTCACAAATGCAAATATTGTAAGGAAAGAAAGAAAGAAACCCTGAATTTGCACAACATCTCTGATATACTCAGACTATCCCAAAGCATTTTACATCCAGTTATGCAGTATAGTCACAATTGTAATGTAGAAAATAAAGAAAGGAGTGTTGCTGAACAAAGAGACCTTGGAGTGCAGGTTCATAGCAGGTTGAAAGTGGAGTCGCAGTTAGATAGGATAATGAAGAAGGCGTTTGGTATGCTTTCCTTTTATTGGTCAGAGTATTGAGTACAGGAGTTAGGAGGTCATGTTGCAGCTGTACGGGACATTGGTTAGGCCACTTTTGGAATATTGCATGTAATTCTGGTGTCCCTCCTATCAGAAGGTTATTGTGAAACTTGGAAGGGTTTAGAAAAGATTGACAAAGATGTTGCCAGGGTTGGAGAATGTAAGCTATAGGGAGAGGCTGAATTGGTTTGGACTGTTTTTCCCTGGAGTATCGGAGGCTGAGGGGTGACCTTTATAGAGGTGTATAAAATCATGAGGGACCTGGATAGGATAAACAGACAAAGTCTTTTCCCTGGGGTGGGGCTGTACAGAATGAGAGGGCATAGGTTTAGGGTGAGAGGGGAAACATAAGGGGCAATATTTTCACACAGGTTGGTGCATGTATGAAATGAGCTGCCAGAGGAAGTGGTGGAGGCTGGTACAATTACAACATTTTAAAAGGTGTCTGGATGAGTATATGAATAGGAAGGGTTTAGAGGAATATGGGCCAAGTGCTGGAAAATTAGACTAGATTAGGTTGGGATATCTGGTCGGTATGGACAAGCTGGATTGAAGGGTCTGTTTCCATGCTGTACATCTCTATGACTGTAACTAGCAGATTGCCATCTAGTTCCTATTCATTGGCGTTTGAAGGATAGATATTGGTCAGGGAATTTCTTTGAAAAAATGCCATGATACCTGCGAGGGAAGACGAGACTTTGGGTTAATGTTTCATGAGCAGGTTTACACCTCCGACAGGGTAGCATTCCTTCAGTTCTCAGTCTCAATTAAGGGCTGTATTCTTTGGAGTGAATCTTGAATCCACAACCTTTGACTCAGGCAAACGTGCTGCCACTAACCTACAGTTGAGATTGTGTCGTGGAGTAGGAATGATCTGTGAAGTTGTTGCAATAGAATGTTCTTCAAGGCATCATCATGATAACTGGGGAAAAAAACAATGAGTTATATCTTGACAAGGCACTTAAAAGGAGAGCAGTATCCTTCTATATTATCACAATCGATTTTTCTTTTACACTGGCTATAAATTTGCTCTATCGATCTTTCTATGGTTAGGTCAAGTGATTTGTTACAACAAATCTTCTGCTATCGTTAAGATCTACTTGACACAGCACTTTGACTGCATCTGCAAACTGCAGGACTTGGCCACAGATCGTGCTAGTGTAGAAATTCATGGGATTTGTTGCAGTTGCACATGTATGTGAAGGGAAAATGGGTGTGTCTGTCTAACTGATTGGATAACTCTTTGAGAGAGCTAGTATAATCAAGTTGGGCTGAATAGCCTGTGTTCTATGAATGTTATGGAATTTAATGGGTTTCCAAATCATTTTTATGTGGACTTTCAGGTCTTATTTGTTCCTCTTACTTCAAGTGTCCAACTCTCTATGCTTACAGTTTGTTGAATTTGAGATCTATCTCATGTTATGGACCAGGCCAGACTCCCTCAAAACATTTCAAGAAAGTAGTCCTGATCCCTAACTTTGCTAGTTGTTTTAAGCAGGTGTATTGTGGAAAGAGTCATAAAGTCAGAGATGTACAGTGCAGAAACAGACCCTTCGGTGCTGACCAGATAGCCTAAATTAATCTAGTCCCATTTGCCAGTACTTGGCCCATATCCCTCTAAACGCTTTTGATTCATATACCCCTCAGCCTCTGATCTCCAAAGAAAACAATCCCAGCCTACTCGGCCTCTCCCTATAGCTCAAATCCTCCAATCCTGGCAATATCCTTGGAAATCCTTTCTGAATCCTTTCAAGTTTCACAATGTTAAAAATCTCACAACACCACATCATAGTCCAACAGGTTCATTTGGAAGCAAATAAACCTTGTGGACTATAAGCTGGTGTTGTGTGATTTCCAACCTTGTCCATTCCAGCAGTGATGCAGCTCATCAAAGCCCCTCTGTTTTAAATAAAACAGAATTTATTTACATAGTACTGAATGAAACACTAACAAAAGAGAACAGAATACAGAATAGCTTCATACCAGAAACACAACAGATTATCCCAACTAAATGATGCTGTTCCAAATTCCTGCAACCATCCCCATAAACACCTCTTGCCAAAAAAAGGTAAAATCAAACACAGGGTCTTACAGGAAAGAAGTCCGAGAGATGGAGGATCAGCATGGACTTGCTTCCAGGTAGCAGTTTCTTGGACCAGCAGCCTCAAAACTCCCTGCTTTCAGTGAACAGCCAGACTGCTCTAACCAAACCAAACCAGGGAAAATCTCAGCTAGGAGAATTGGCCATTCTCCTTTCATTGTACAAGTGTTTTTTTAAACTTGAAAATATTCTGAAGTAGTTAAACCCAAGGCTTTTCAGAGTCGCTGCTTTTATGACCTCTGGAAAAAAATCCCAAGGAGAGCATAACCTTGTTAAAGGAGCAGTATAGTCACACTCACGGTAAGGATGTCATGTTGCAGCTTGTATAAGACTTTAGGTCAACCACAGTTAGAATGTTGCATTCAATTCTGGTCGTCACATTACAGGAAGGATCTGGAGGCTTTGGAGAGGGTGCAGAAGTGATTTACCAGGATTCTGCTTGAATTTAAGGGTATGAGCTATAAGGAGAGGCTGGAAAAATTCCAGTTCTTTTCTCTAGAGCAACAGAGGCTGAAGGGAGACTCGCTAGAAGTCAAAGTTATAAGATGCATAGATTGGGGAAAAAGGTTCTGACTTCCAAGCAGATTGAAAATCTAGTACTAGAGGGCATGTGTTTAAGGTGAAGGGGGAAGAATTCAAAAGAGATGTGAAGGGGCAAGCTTTTTACACAGAAAATGATCAGAGTCTGGAGTGTACTGCCAGGGTGGTGATGGAGGCAGATACAACGGGGATGTTTGAGGGACCTTTAGATAAACACATGAATATGCAAGGAATGGAGAGATATGGATCAAGGGCAGACAGAAAGAATTAGTTTAATTTGGTGTTATGTTTGGCACAACATTGTGCACTAAAGGGCCCTTTTCTGTGCTGTTCTGATCTATGTTCTATCTCCTTCCCAGCGCTAAGTTTTCCATAACGAACATCAAAAATGTGGAGTTTTGTGCCTCTGTTCATCTTATCATAAATCTTAAACTTTTCTTCAGAAATAATATAGATTTGATGCCACTTTGTTTCCATTCTTGCCATTTTTCAGTCACGGTGGGGTTATGCATTAATTTTCTCAGTAGGGCAGTTTGCACTACAGCTGAATTGCACAGTCAGGTTTGTTGTTCATTTCTTTTTAACTCTTTCATGCAATCAGTGCTGGGGCTACAATTAATTACAACATATATTAATGATTTGGATAAGGAAAGTGAATATACTGTAGCCAAGTTTGCGGATGCCACAAAAATAGGTGGGAAGGCAAGGAGTGAGGAAGACACAGCTTGTAGAGGGATGTAGCAAGGTTAGTGAGTGGGCAAAACTTGTCAGCTGGAATATAATGTGAGGTTTTCCACTTTGGCAAGAAGAATACGGGAACTCAATATTATTTAACTGAAGAAAGATTGCAGAAATATGCAGAACATAGGGGATTTGGGTGTCCTTATCCATGAATGAAAAAACAGCTAGCATCCAAGTACAGCAGACAGTAGGGAGGCAAGTTGAATGGAGTATTAAAAATATGGAGGTTTTGCTAAACTGTACATGACACTCTGAGAAAGTGAGGACTGCAGATGCTGGAGGTCAGAGTCAAAAAGTGTGGCGCTAGAAAAGCACAGCAGGTCAGGCAGCATCCGAGGAACAGGAGAGTCGATGTCCTGATGAAGGATTTATGCCTGAAATGTCGACTCTCCTGCTCCTCTGATGCTACCTGACCTGCTGTGCTTTTCCAGAGCCACAATTTGATTCTGTGCAAGACACTCGTCACATCACAGCTGGAATACTGTTTTGGAAACCTTATCTAAGGAAAGATATACTGGCATTATAGGTAGTCCACTAGGCTAATATCACTTACAGAGAGACTGTCAAATGAGGAGAGATTGAGTAACTTGGGACAGTATCGGAATTTATAAAAATAAGAGGCAACCTTATTGAAACTTTCAAGTCTCTTGGAGACTTGGCAGGGGTGAAAGGTTGTCTCTCCTTTTGGGAAGTCTAGGAGCGGAGGGTATAATCTCCCGAATAACTGATCACATTTTTATGACAGCGATGAGGACAAATTTCTTCTCTGAGAGTCATGAATCTGTGGAATTCTGTACTAACGAGGGTTGTTAAGGCTGAGTCATTAAGTACTTTCAAGTCTTAGATTTTTTTTTTCAATCCATAAGCGAGTCAATAGTCATGGGTAAAGGTAGGAAAGTGGAATTGAGGATTATCAGATCAGCCATGATCTCCTTGAGTGGCAGAGAAGACTTTGATGGGCTAAATAGCCTACTTCTGCTCCTGTCGCGTATTAGGTAAAAACAATGACTGCAGATGCTGGAAACCAGATTCTGGCTTCGAGTGGTGCTGGAAAAGCACAGCAGTTCAGGCAGCATCTGAGGTGCAGGAAAATCGAGGTTTCGGGCAAAAGCCCTTCATCAGGAATACAGGTGCCTGAAGGGTGGAGAGATAAATAAGAGGAGGGTGGGCGTATTGTCTAATGTGAGCATTGATAGACTAGTTTTGTTGCCCATCCCTAACTGCCATTAAGGTGGCTGAGAGTTGCTGCAATCCAGCTGATGGAAGTAGACCCGAAGTGCTTTTAGGAACAGACTTCCAGGTCTTTGGCCCAGTAACAATGAAGGAATGATGATACAGTTCCAATCAAAATGGCATGTTTGTAGTGGAACTTGGAAATGGGAGTGTTTTTCCATGCATCTGCAGCCTCAGTTCTTCTAAGTGGTAGTGGTCATGAGTTTGGAAGCAGTTGGAGTCATACAGCGTGGAAACAACCAGCCGGTAAGCTTTGATTAGTTGCCAGAGTGTTTTCTGTTGATGGTACAAACTGCTGCTACCATGTGTAAGAGGTGGAGGGAGTAGCTCTTAAAGGTAGTGAATGAGGTACTGATTATGTGGTATGTTTTGTCCTGGGTCATGTTGATCATCTTTTATTGTTTAGAATTCCACCCATCCAGGCAAGTGGATGATAAATAGAATCTGATGGCCTAGAAAATTGTTTGTACCTATTTAGGCTCTTTGATAGAATTAGTCCTTGACCTTGACCTTCTACCACATCCCTAAAGATCTTTGTGTAAGATGATGATGAAAATTGATGGTGTGAATTGACAGCTTGGAATGTAAGAGATGAGTGGTCTCTCAGATAAAGGTTGCTCGAAAATGGCATCCTTGGAAATATCTTGAGTCTTCATTCCAGGCCTGTTAATATTGGCTGTTTCTCAACCATATTGTGAAAGATTGGTTGTCTGTGTTGTTCACTCATGCGCCTGTAAAGATACATGTTTGCAGAGCACTTAAAGGTTACCCCACAAATCAGTTTCACAGCATGGTGCTAACTGGACAAGAATGAAGAAGCTTACCAATGTGCCTTGCAAATAAACGTAATGATTTTAGTTTATTAACCACCCCCCTTTCCCCCCCCCCCCCCCCCCAGCTAGTAATCCCACATATACTAAGCAAGTGGTCCTTTTGACAATAAAGATGTGTTCCCTGTTGGGTTTTTGTGTGGATTTCTCAGTGCCACGTTTTGAAGAATTGCTGGGATAGCAGTAAGCCATTCAGCCTCTCACATCTTCTGCCAATCTGTTTGATGCCTGATGTGCATTCAATTCCCATTTACCCACCCTAAGTCCATGCATTATCTGAAAATGTTGAATTGAGTTTGTAAATCGCAACTGATTCAGACACCGCATCTTGCTGGGGAAAAGAGTTTCATTTTTTTTCCAATTAATGTAACAGACAGCTGACTGTAAAAGAAAAGTTCTGCGGCCCTATGTTTAGTGTGGTATCACCATTAACAGCATCAATACCTCTGCTTCCCAAAATGAATTAGCTGAAATGTTTATTGTTTGTGGTCCTAGAGGAAAAGGTGAACCTGTGACAGAGCTCAGTTGGACGTCTTGTCGGCAGCTGCTTTACCAGTCAGTTGCCACCATTCTGGCTCATGCGGGCTTCGAATCTGCCTACGAGGGCGTTTTGGAAACACTGACGGATATTGCCAGTGACTACTACTTCAAATTTACACGGCTTCTGCGTTTTGCCACGGATCGAGAAGCACGGGTCGGCCAGACCCCATTCCAGGATGCGATGGAGCAGGTCTTCCACGAGATGGGAATCGGCAGCGTGCTCTCCTTGCAAAGGTTCTGGCAACATCGTATTAAGGATTATCATAGCTACACTCTCCAGGTTGGTAAACAACATCATGAACATATTGAAATATTTCAGAACCATCTGTACCCTGCCAGCAGGACTCGAAAATGCCAATTTGGCAATTGTTCATTCGGCTTTGGAAGTTTGTCCGTGTTCCTGACCAGCCACTCATCTTTAAGCCATTGTTTGTTTGTATTTTTTTTCCTTAAGTTTGATGTTTTCCTTCTTTAGTTAGCCTTGGATGTTTTCTTTGTCACAGCTTTGTACTTATTCTGAGTATTCTGAAATATCCTTATATATGTCTGCACTGTTTCTCTATTGATCTACTCCCAGCCGAGTATCCAGTTCACTACAGCTAGCTCTGTTATTGTGCTCATCTAGTTGTCCTTATTTAAATGTAAAATACTAGTCTTAGACCCACACCACTCCCTTTCAAAATAAATGTAAACTTCAATCATTTTGTGGTCACTGCTGGGGTGGGTTTGCTCTGAGGTCATTCATTAACCTGGTCACATTACCAAGTCTAGTATAGCCTACTGCCTGGTTGGTTTCGGTGTGTGCTACTCTGAGAAATTATCTCAAATGTATTCACTGAACTTTTCTTCCAGGTTAAGATTACCAATCTGATTTTTCTAGCTTGCTTGTAGATTAAAATCACCCATGATAATTGCTATCACTACATAATAAGCACCCAATATTTCCTTACAAATACTTTATCCTACATTTTTGTAGTTAGTGTTCAGGGACTTGTAGACCATTTCCACTAGTGACTTTCCCTTCCCTTATTATTCCTCACCTCCCCCAAAATAATTTATCTATTTCCTGATCTCCTGGGCCGAGGTTATTTCCAACTGTTGTACCAATGAGGTCCTTGATTACCAGTGCTGCTACTCCACTTTCACCTAGCTTCCTATTCTCTAATTGATGGACTCCTTAATATTCAGGACCCAATCCTTGTCATTATGCAACCATTTCTCTGAAGTGGCTATCAGATCATTTTTATTTACTTCACCTTGCGTTATCAATTTATTTACTTTGTCATGAATGCTATGGTCATTCAGGTCCGGAGTCTTTAGTTTTGTCTTTTTGTTCTTTTTGTAACGTGTAGTCTTGGATTTTGATTATTTTCTCTGTTCCTTCCTGTTGTTCTCTGGCTTTCACTTCCCATATTACTGTATTGATCTCCTGCCTTGATTCTACCACTTGATGAACTATATCTACCCAAAACTGATCCCTGAATCTCATTGAAGAACATTTTTAGTTTAGATTACATTAGATTAGATTACATTACATTACAGTGTGGAAACAGACCCTTCGGCCCAACAAGTCCACACCGACCCGCCGAAGCGCAACCCACCCATACCCCTACATTTACCCCTTACCTAACACTACGGGCAATTTAGCATGGCCAATTCACCTGGCCTTGCACATCTTTGGATGGTGGGAGGAAACCAGAGCACCCGGAAGATACCCACGCAGACACGGGGAGAACGTGCAAACTCCACACAGTCAGTCGCCAGAGGCGGGAATTGAACCCGGGTCTCTGGCGCTGCGAGGCAGCAGTGCTAACCACTGTGCCACCGTGCCGCCCATGGCTTCCCTACTCTGCTTCCCTACTGATACTGTGTGCTAAAGCACTGGTCCAAGCGTGGTACAGGTGCCTACCATCCCAAAAGTACAACCATCCCTTGACACCACCAACCACCCCCCCCCCCCCCACCTTTCCCCAGTAATGATGCTAGTATGTAATGAACTAGAACCCACTTCTACCATACAAGCCTTTTGAGCCGTTTGATTTTATTAACCCAGGTACCTTCTGCCAATGGATTGACTCAGGTAGTAATCCAAAGATTATTGCCCT
This sequence comes from Chiloscyllium plagiosum, assembly GCF_004010195.1. NCBI lineage: Eukaryota > Metazoa > Chordata > Chondrichthyes > Orectolobiformes > Hemiscylliidae > Chiloscyllium > Chiloscyllium plagiosum. The sequence goes on from NC_057712.1 coordinate 121,910,876, forward strand.
TCTGCCAAAGGAGGACTTCTTGCCCCACCTATGTTGTTGGTACCTGCATGGGCCATGATCATGGGAGCACCTACCCATACTCCAATTTCCTGTCCATCCCTGAGCAGATGTCCTGAACCTTTAGTACCAGGTAGGGAATGTAGTCTCCTGATCTCATGTTCGTGGCTGTACAGAACAATGTCAGTCTCCATTACTGTACTGCTCCCTTCTACAACTATGTTCCTTTCTGCTCCCCCCCACTTGAAGGCCTCTGGTTCCATGGTGCTATGGTAAATTAGCTTATTCACCCTATAGCCCTCAATATCTTCAAAAAAGCAGAAAAACCTTAAACCTGGAGAATTGCAAAAACTGGGGTTCTGCATTCTGACCTACTTTTCCAGCTCAAATATGTACTTTGGTGGCTTGCTGTTGTTGTTTATTCGATAATGCTCCTATGAACCACATTAGTACATTTTATTATTTTAGCAGTGGTATATAAATCAGTATTTCTGTGAGATTATTGTTGGTTAGTACTGATCCATGCAGACCAAGAAGATCCCAGGCTTGCATATGCGATTGTGCTGTGTGAGCTGACCTTGCCGGGAGTAGCAATGAGCTGTTGTAGTTGCCTCAGCTGTCTGAGCTGGAGAGGGAAAAGAAATCGGCCAAGTTCCCAAGGCCTGAATGTGCATGAACACCTGATGGCTATACTTCCCTTGCATAGACAAATAAGTGTTCAGAAACTTGGTGCCAAATGTCCTCAAGTTCCATCACATCCATTCGGCCATTCAGTGCGATCACGGTTGATACAATTATTGTCAACGAGTGTGGCGCTGGGAAAGCGCAGCTGGCCAGGCATCATCCGAGGAGCAGGAGAATCGATATTTCAATCATAAGCCCTTAACCAGGAATGAGGGGGTGACCCAAGGGGGCTGAGAGATAAATGGGAGGGTGGAGGGATGGGGGTGGGGGTGAAGGTAGCTGAGTAAGGGTAATAGGTAGATGAAGGTGGGAGTGAAGGTTCTAGGTCGGAGAGGAGGATGGAGTGAAAACATGGGAAGGAAGATGGACAGGTAGGACAATTCAAGAAGGCGGTGCCTTGTTGGAAGTTTGGGTCTGGGATAAGGTGGGGAGAGGGAAAATGAGGAAACTGGTGAATCCCGTGTGGTTGGAGGGTCCCAAGGCGGAAGGTGAGGCGTTCTTTCTACAGGCGTTGGTTGGTTCAAGTTTGGCGGTGGAGGAGGCCCAGGACTTGCATGCCCTTGGCAAAGTGGGAGGGGGGAGTTAAAGTGTTTGGCCACAGGGCTGTGGGGTTGGTCAGTGCGCGTGTCCCAGAGATGTTCTCTGAAACACATCGGGAACAAGGGACATAGTAGTTGTATGTGGAAATACAGGTAAATGTCTGTCTGATGTGGAAGGATCCTTTGGGGCCTTGGATGGAGGTGAGGGGGAAGGTGTGGGCACCGGTTTTGCACTTGCAGTGGAAGGGGAAGGTGCCAGAAGTGGAAGGTGGGTTGTTCGGGGGGTGTGGACCTAACAAGGGAATCGCGGAGGGAATGGTCTCTCCGGAATGCAGATAGGGATGGGGAGGGAAATGTATCCTTAGTGGTGGGACCTGTTTGTAGTTGGCGGAAATGGTGGTGGATGATGAATTGTATCTGGAGATTAGTGGGGTCGAATGTGAGGATAAGGGGATTCTGTTCTTGTTGTGATTTGGAGGGATGGCGTTCAAGGACGGAGGTGCAGGAAGTGGAGGAGATGCGTGAGAGGACAACATCAACCACATGGAAGAGGAGATTGTGGTCTATGAAGAAGGAGGCCATCTGGGATGTTCAGTGGTGGAATTGGTCCTTCAGGGAGCAGATGGGGTGGAGGTGGAGGAACTGGGGATAAGGGATAGCGCTGTGGTGGAATTGGTCCTCTTGGGAGCAATTTCCCCTTCTGTGTCATCAGTGATGCCCCCACCCCCTCCCAAACCTTATCCCAGATTCAAATTTCCAACTCGGCACTGTCCTACCTGTCCATCTTCCTTCCCACGTATCTGCTCCAGCCTCCCCTCCGACCTATTACCTTCATCTACTTATCACATTCCCGGCTACCTTGCCACCAGCCACGCACCCCTTGCATTTATCTCTCAGCCCCCTTGAGCCACAAGCGTCATTCCTGATGAAGGGCTAATGCACAAAACGTCAATTCTTCTGCTCCTCAGATGCTGCTGACCAGCTGTGGTTTTCCAGCACCATACTCTTCTATTCTGATCTCCAGCATCTGCAGTCCTCATTTTCTCCACAATAATTGTCAAGTCCTCTTTCCTGCCTTATCCCCAGAACCTTTGATTCTCTGAAATACAGCACCTGATGAAGGAGAGGCGCTCTGAAAGCTAGTGCTTCCAATTAAACCTATTGGACTATAACCTGGTGTTGTGATTTTTAACTTTTGTGCACCCTAGTCCAACACCAGCATCTCCAAATCAGGTCTATTTCTAGCATTGTTATGGACTCATGAGAGTACAAATATTTTGCAGTAATATTGCCCTCCAAGATATTAGTACATCTTTCTGAAAAGAACACAATGCTTGCCTACTTTGGTTTGTTTTCACCTGCATTATTTTGTGTATCTTGTTTATAGGTGAGCAAGCAACTGGCTGAAGAGTATGAGAAACTGGTTAGTCCTGAGAAGATCTCCACTGAGGACACTAAACCATTGAAAATAAAGGATGAGCCCATTAGTGATATTGCTTTCCCAGTCAATGAAGAGAATGAGTCTGATCTGTCTGCAGGCGAGCAGGCCCTACAACTTGGGGTCCTGGCACAGGCTCATGAACGTTTTGCTGCTGCCCTGGAGGTTGATGCATCCCCACAGACATCCGGTAACAACACATTTCAAATTCCACCTTCATGCCTCAATGAGCTACCCTTACATATACAGAAAATAGACTCTGCATTATGGACACTTTGGTGTATGGTAACTATTGGGCTATTTTTACAGCTGTCCTTGTGGATATTATGCTTACTCTAATTAAACAAAAGCAGAAAAACAGTGAATTATTTATCCATAACCACAGGGAAAACACTCTTATCTGAAAAATTTTGATGCAAACATTTAATCCCCAATATAGAGTGGCTGTTTAGTCACAGTGGTGGGTGGGTAAAGAGCTTGCCACTCCATGAAAGGATTTATTTTGCAAACTGACTGCTGTGTCATCTCTGAGGAGAAAGTGAGGTCTGCAGGTGCTGGAGATCAGAGCTGGAAATGTGTTGCTGGAAAAGCGCAGCAGGTCAGGCAGCATCCAGGGAACAGGAGAATCGACGTTTCGGGCATAAGCCCTTCTTCTTCTTTCCTGAAGAAGGGCTTATGCCCGAAACGTCGATTCTCCTGTTCCCTGGATGCTGCCTGACCTGCTGCGCTTTTCCAGCAACACATTTCTAGCTCCTGCTGTGTCATCTCACTTGTGATTAAAGCTTGAAGTCTTCCTTCTACCAATGCCTAGTGACACCAGTTCTCATCCTCACTGTGTGGAGAGAACACTGTTCTGCCCTGCTGTTTGATCTAACAAGCACCATAAAAAGGGTAATGCTTCCTTTATAGCATGCATTCCTCATCATGACGACATTCTAAAGCATGATGCATTGCTTTGAACTGATTTGTAGATAAAACTTGATAAGGCAGTTTGCACGGATGCTACAGGCTCCCAGGACTAGTTACTAACAAAGTTCACAGCACAGAATCAGATAAGTTAATTGTTTTAAGTGGACTACAGAAAGTCTGCAGTAGTGAGGAGAGTGGGTTCTTTCTTGATTGTTTTTAGAGATATGTCTCTTGATTAAATTTAAAATAATAACCATAACTATTAATTTAACCTGGTGCAGTGTTTTGTAGAGAAATAAGACGGTGTTATTTTCTGGGTCTGTAGATTGTGAAGGAGTAAAAATGGCCTTTAGTACAGTGATATGTACTTTGTGTCAGATGTGGGAGTTTAAAGAGAGTTTAAGGGTTACTGCGGATTATATCTGCAATAAATGCTGTTGGTTGCGAGTCTTATCAGATCGAATAGATCGGTTGGAGAGACAGTTAGAAGCAATGGGGAGTTTGCAACAGCAGCATTATGTGATGGAAGGCAGTTATAGGAAGGGGGAAAAAGTCTCAGATGCAGTCACATTGATGAGTTAACTCCAGGAAATGTAAGAGAGGTAGGCAGATAGTGCAGGAGCCTTCTGTGGCTATACCCATTTCAAACAAGTATGCTGTTTTGGAAAATGTAGGGGGTGATGGATTCTCAGGGAAGCGTAGCACAAACAGCCAGGTTTCTGGTATTGAGACTGGCTCTAATGCAACGAGGGGTACGTCGGGTTCCAAGAGATCAATTTTATTAGGGGATTCTGTAGTCTGAGGTACAGACAGACATTTCTGTGACCAGCAGAGAAAAAGCAGAATGGTGTGTTGTTTGTCTGGTGCCAGGATCAAGGATGGCTTGGAGAGGGTACAGGATGTTCTCATGGGGGAGAGGGGCCAGCAAAAGGTCATTGTCCACATTGGAACCAACGACATAGAAAGGGAAAAGGTTGAGATTCTGAAGGGAGATTAGAGTTAGGCAGGAATTTAAAAAGGAGGTCCTCGAGAGTAGTAATATCTGGATAACTCCCGGTGTTACGAGCTAGTGAGGCAGGATTAGGAGGATAGAGCAGATGAATGCATGGCTGAGGAGCTGGTGTTTGGGAGAAGGATTCACATTTTTGGATCATTGGAATCTCTTTTGGGGTAGAAGTGACCTGTACAAGAAGGACAGATTGCACCTAACTTGGAAGGGGACTAATATTGGCAGGGAAATTTGCTGGAGTGGCTCGGGTGGATTTAACCAATAAGGTGGGGGGTGTGGGACCCAGGGAGGGAGGGAGTGAGGAAAGAGATCGATCTGAGACGGGTACAGCTGAGAAGAGAAGTGAGTCAACAGTCAGGGCAGGCAGGGACAAGGTAGGACTAATAAATTAAACTGCATTTATTTCAATGTAAGGGGCCTAATAGGGAAGGCAGATGAACTCGGGGCATGGTTAGGAACATGGAACTGGGATATCAAGCAATTACAGAAACATAGTTCAAGGATGGGCAGGACTGGCAGCTTAATGTTCCAGGATACAAATGCTACAGGAAGGATAGAAAGGGTGGCAGGAGAGAAGGGGGAGTGGCATTTTTGATAAGGGATAGCATTACAGCTGTGCTGAGGGAGGATATTCCCGGAAATACATCCAGGGACGTTATTTGGGTGGAACTGAGAAATAAGAAAGGGATGATCACCTTATTGGGTTTGTATTGTAGACCCTAACAGTCAGTGGGAAATTGAGAAACAAACTTGTAAGGAGACCTCTGCTATCTGTAAGAATAATAGGGTGGTTATGGTAGGGGATTTTAACTTTCCAACCGTAGACTGGGACTGCCATAGTGTTAAGGGTTTCGTTGGAGAGGAATTTGTAAAGTGTGTATTTTCTGATTCAGTATGTGGATGTACCTACTAGAGAAGGTGCAAAACTTGACCTATTCTTGGGATGTAAGGCAGGGCAGGTGACTGAGGTGTCAGTGGGGGAGCACTTTGGGGCCAGCGACCATAATTCTATTAGATTTAAAATAGTGTTGGAAAAGGATAGACCAGATCTAAAGGGACGGCAGGAAAATGGGAAGCCTTCAGAAATGAGATAACGAGAATCCAGAGAAAGTATATTCCTGTTAGGGTGAAAGGAAAGGCTGGTAGGTATAGGGAATGCTGGATGACTAAAGAAATTGAGGGTTTGGTTCAGAAAAAGAAGGAAGCATATGTAAGGTATAGACAGGATAGATTGAGTGAATCCTTAGAAGAGTATAAAGGAAGTAGGAGTATACTTAAGAGGAAAATCAGGAGGGCAAAAAGGGGACATGAGATAGCTTTTGGAGTTAAGAAGAATCCAAAGGGTTTTTACAAATACCTTCAGGACAAAAGGGTAACTAGGGAGAGTATAGGGACCCTCAAAGATCAGCAGGGCAGCCTTTGTGTGGAGCCGCAGAAAGTGAGGGAGATACTAAACGAGTATTTTGCATCAGTATTTACTGTGGAAAATGATATGGAAGATATAGAATGTAGGGAAATAGATGGTGACACCTTGCAAAATTTCCAGATTACAGAGAAGGAAGTGTTGGATGTCTTGAAACACAAAGGTGAATAAATCTCCAGGACCTGATCAGACCTAGAACTCTGGGAATCTAGAGAAGTGATTGCTGGGCCTCTTGCTGAGATATTTATATCATCGATAGTCACAGGTGAGGTGCTGGAAGACTGGAGGTTGGCTAAGGTCGTGCCACTGCTTAAGAAGGGTGGTAAGGACAAGCCAGGGAACTATAGACCAGTGAGTCTGAGGTCGGTGGTGGGCAAGTTGTTGGAGGGATTCCTGAGGGACAGGATGTACATGTCTTTCCAAATACAAGGACTAATTAGGGATAGTCAACATGGCTTTGTGCATGGGAAATCATGTCTCACAAACTTGATTGAGTTTTTTGAAGAAGTAACAAAGAAGATTTGATGAGGGCAGAGCGGTAGATGTGATGTACATAGACTTCAGTAAGGCATTCGACAAAGTTCCCCATGGGAGACTGGTTAGCAAGGTTATTTCACGGAATACAGGGAGAACTAGCCATTTGGATACAGAACTGGCTCAAAGGTAGAAGACCGAGGGTGGTGGTGGAGGGTTGTTTTCCAGATTGGAGGCCTGTGACCAGTGGAGTGCCATAAGGATTGGTGCTAGATCCTCTACTTTTTGTCATTTACATAAATGATTTGGATGCAAGCATAAGAGGTACAGTTAGTTTCCAGATGACACCAAAATTGGAGATGTAGTAGACAGCGAAGAAGGTTACCTCAGATTACAACAGGATCTTGACCAGATGGGCCAATGGGCTGAGAAGTAGCAGATGGAGTCTAATTCAGATAAATGCGAGGTGCTGCATTTTGGGAAAGCAAATCTTATCATTAAGTGTATACGTCCTGCTAAGGTCCTGGAGTGTTGCTGAACAAAGAAACCTTGGAGTGCAGGTTCATAGTTCCTTGAAAGTGGAGTCACAGATAGGTAGGATAGTGAAGAAGGTGTTTGATATGCTTTCCTTTATTGGTCAGAGTATTAAGTGCAGGTGCTGGGAGGTCATGTTGCAGCTGTACAGGACATTGGTTCGGCCACTGTTGGAATATTGCGTTCAATTCTGGTCTCCTTCCTATTGGAAAGATGTTGTGAAACTTGAAAGGGTTCAGAAAAGATTTACAAGGATGTTGTCAGGGTTGGAGGATTTGAGCTATAGGGAGAGGCTGAACAGGCTGGGGTTGTTTTCCCTGGAGCGTCGGAGGCTGAGGGGTGACCTTATTGAGGTTTACAAAATTATGAGGGGCATGGATAGGATAAATAGACAAAGTGGGGTGGGGGAATCCAGAACTAGAGGGCATAGGTTTAGAGTGAGAGGGGAAAGATATAAAAGAGGTCTAATGGGCAACCTTTCCACGCAGAAGGTGGTACGTGTATAGAATGAGCTGCCAGAGGAAGTGGTGGAGACTGGTACAATTGCAACATTTAAAAGACATTTGGTTGGGTATATGAATAGGAAGGGTTTAGAGGGATATGGGCTGGGTGCTGGCAGGTGGGACTAGATTGGGTTGGGATATCTGGTCAGCATGGATGGATTGGACCGATACAATTTAATGTGGACCAGGAATACTATTACCCCTTGCATTGATATATAGCTCCTGTAACATAAAAACAAGTGAAAAAATTGAGATAAAACATTGTGAGAGCTAATAGCAAAGAATAGGCATACAACGTACATTGAACAGAAAAATATCCTTCGGCATGGATGAATAAAGATATGTCAGACTTTGAATACACAATCCACAGAAATTGAGAGTACAGCTAGATGGTGTCATAAGCTTGACCAATAGATTATTTGACTATATAAATTGGAATATAAAATGCAAGAATCTCGAGTGTCATGAATGCCATCTCTAAGCAACATGGGGTGGGTAATAAACGTCAGCCTTGCTATCTCCGGTCATGTTGTATTATTGCTTATGGTACAAGAATTGTTTTGTTTCATTATTTTGTTTTCCTGCTTTGTTTCGTTCAGGGCCTGAGGTAAGCAGCTCTCCGTTGTGGAACCTGACTCAAGTTAAAATGGAGCCTCAGGAGAATGAAGAAGGCAGTGGGCCTCCTCATGGTGTTTTGGGCAATGATGTTTTTGAAGAGCCAATGTCTGCCATGAGTGACTCTGGTATCCCGCAAACCCCTAACACTGCTGGTTCTGATGGCAGCTACATGTCCCATTCACCTGACAGCCTGATCGCCTCTTCTCCTGTTTTCAATCAGCGACCAAAGAAAAAGATGAGAAAGATGTGAATATACACTGGGCATGAAAATGTCTCTTTATTTTTCTCTCTACTTTTACTTTTCAGGTGCTTACTTGAAATAGTTCTTTTCCATAATAATGACTGCTAAATTGAAATATTTTTCCAACCAAAACAGGAATTGAATTCAGAATCATTGTTGAGTTTACTGTCAGTGGGACAAGAACAAAACAATAATAAAAACTGCTTCAAGCAGCCTGAAGTTCCTTCAGGTTAATTATAATGGTGCTGAAGAGGAAAATTCCAGAAAATAATCTGGACTTTTGAGGATCTGTATGGATGCAATGCTACATTTCCACTAATGAAATGTAAGTTGTAATTTGGTTTCAAGTGAAGAAGAGTTCTTATTCAGAGAGAATTTTTGTTTCTATGCCATTAATACAAACTGTTCACTTACTGTATTGCTTGTTATGTAACCAACATGACAGCCATTATAGATAATCAGATGTAGCTAATTTGCCTAAATCGTAGAAACATGGAATCCCTACATTGTGGAAACAGGCCATTCAGTTCATCAAGTTCACACTGACCCTCTGAAGAGCATCCAACCTAGACCCACCCCTTCCCTATCACTATAACCTTGCATTTTCCATTGTTAATCCACCTCGCCTACATTTCCCTGGACTCATTGGGCAATTTAGCATGGCCGATTCACCTAACCTGCACATCTTTGAATGAAATCAGCATGCTTACTAAGTGAGAAGGAATTCATCGTTATTTTAATCCACCTGTTTGGACATACGGTGACACACCTCTGGGAAAGGTGGGATTTTAACTTGGATCATCTTGCTGAAAGGTAGAGACAATACCACAATGCCATATAGTGACAGTTATAGAATTATAGAATCCTGATTGAAACTTAATATTAACATAAATCTAGAATAAAAATCTAGTCTCTGTAATTGTGACTGGCAACTGTCATGAATTGTTATAAATGTCCATCAGTTTCTTGTGTGTCTTTTGAGGAAGGAAATCTGCCATCCTTACCTGATTTGGCATTTGTGTAACTACAGTAATGTAGGTGACTCTTAGCATTTTTAGGAATAGTTAAGTTATCCACTACATTTATAAGGTCATTAGGGATGGCCAAAGAATTCTGACCTTGCCAGTGACAGTCATGTCCCATCAAAGAATCAAAACAATCTTTCAACGACAGAAATTAAGCCTCGACTCTTTCTCCATTTCTGACAGGGTAACTGTGCTTATAAAACCAAGGTGCTAACTTCCTCACTTGGAAATAACACCAGCTTTGTACAAGTGAAACCCAAGTTTGGTGTTTAATCCCCAAGAATCTAACAATTCTGGCATAAAATCTGCTAAAAGTATCTTGTGTGTCTGAAACCTTGCAGAGTTACATTCCCTTCAGAGAGTTAACGAGAGGAGGTGGTGTGAAAGAAGACATTGAGTGATGGAAGAAGAACTAGTTTAGTTGAATTTCCAACCAGCCAGTGCTGACATTGTAGCAGTCTGCACACAACTTGCGCTGCCTCCATAATAGACAGCTTTTTCCTTCTTGCTGGCTTTTCACCTCCCCTGTGCAACCATTGAGTTAAGAAACAGTGTAATTGTATGAATCCAAGCTGTTAGCACTCCACTCAGATTGAATGTTCATGCCTCATATATTTCTGACTATGAACTTCAGACTCCCTCCTAAATGCACAACATGGATAACCCCCCCCCCTTAAGGTAGAAGTGGAGCATTGAGACTTTGTAGGTATTTCTTTTCTTGTCTGGGTCTTCCTCTGAACATTTGGACATCAAAGCCACATGTTCACAATTTAAACAAACTATTCATAGGCACTTTTTTTATTAATATCAAATTGTCTTAGGTGAACAAGCTCCTAAATTAAGACATTTCGTGAGAAAAAACATAACCATTTTGATTTGTTATCTGAAAATGTGTTTTTCGGCATGACCAATGTGCAGAGCAGGTATTTTCTAACCACGGTTATTATTCAATTATTACTTGCACTAGCAACTTTCTATTTTACTGTGACACAAAATATTAAACATACTAGCAATTAAAGAATAGCTTAGAACTTGTTTGTGGTGTTTCCAGAACAATTGGCTTCTATGGTAAGCTCACGCAGTTCAGAGAACCAAATAAAAATCTGTTTTATGAAATTAAATGTTGTAGCCTTTGACAATCTGGAAAGCTGTCTGGGCTTGGACCATGGGAATTTAGAAGTGTCCTGGGAATACACAGTGCGTTCATAGAACTGTCTTCAAAAGTTATAGGAAAGGGTCTGCTCCCTGAAATGTCTACTTACTGTCAACTTTGCTGAACATTTCAGACATTCTTTGTTTGTTCTCTTCAAAGAACTGTTTGTTTCTATTATTTGAAACTAAGCCAACCACTGGTGTCTACTGATAATTTATAAAGTGCAGTGCTCATGTGTGGGAAGGTTAAGATAATAAAAGTCTTCTTTCAAGTTCCTCGGTAAAGCAGCCAGACTCAATAAAGATAGGCTGGTGCTGTCTTTTATTCTCTCAGTGAACAATATGAGGCATTTTGAATTTACCTTTTTCAAACCCTGCTGGCAAATATTTTGTGAAGCTACCATTTTTACATGCTATTGGTTGGGCAAGTGCATTACATCCACCAACAAATGTTGACATATTTATTTCCATAAGTGCTTAGGCATTGTATTAGGCTCAACAGGTTCAATAATCAACTGATCTAAACATTAGAAGCTTTAAAAGATTCATTTCACAAAAAGAGTTTACAAGACGGGAACATCCTGGATGCATTATCTCACACCAGTCTGTTCTCATCCTTGCCACTCGTTGGACAAAACTGAGGCATCATCTGATGAATTAGGCAGAAAAAAATTCTGAAAGAAATTTGTTTCCGGTCTTTTATTTATCAATATTTCTGGTATGAGTGTTCAAATTATGGAAGACTTTGATCAATAAGTAGAAAAAAAGGTTTTGTTTGAAATGTTCCAGTTCAGGTAGGAGAAAGTGAGGACTGCAGATGCTGGAGATCAGAGCTGAAAGATGTGTCACTGGAAAAGCGCAGCAAGCCAGGCACCATCCAAGGCGCAGGAGAATCGACGTTTCAGACATAAGCCCTTCTTTCTGAAGAAGGGCTTATGCCCGAAACGTCGATTCTCCTGCTCCTTGGATGCTGCCTGTCCTGCTGCGCTTTTCCAGCAACACATTTTTCAGTCATATTCCAGTTCAGGTCAAGATCTTGCATTTGTGTAATGCCTTTTTAATGTAAAGCATGTCATAGGTGCTTAAGGGAAGTGAATACCACATGATGATAAATTTGGAAATGTGCCCGAATGGTGTATCACAGATGAGAGGGATTTGTATCAAGGTGACACTGACTTTCTTCAGCATGAGAGAATCAAAGGAAGTCGTCAACTGCAATTCCTAATTATTTTTGACAAAGGCAAAAATATGTGCAAGTTTTGAGAAGATTTGTAGCTCGGGTTGAGGTTCTGGATATAGGTTTGCTCATTGAGCTGGAAGGTTCATTTTCAGACATTCCATCACCGTACTAGGTAACATCTTCAGTGAGCCTCTGGACGAAGGCTTCGTCCGGAGGCTCACTGAAGATGTTACCTAGTATGGCGACGAAATGTCTGAAAATGAACCTTCAGCTCCGCGAGCAAAGCTACATCTATATTTATAATTTGGATAACTAGACCAGTCTTATTAATTGACCCCTTTCAGCCATTGTGTTAGTTGTAGAAATACATGTTGCAGAGCCCTCTTAGTCAAACATGCTGATCTGAGTGGAATCCTTTTTGATGAAAGTGTTTTACATCAATTATATTTCTGTACAGTACAGGAAGAAAATGCATTTTTGTCACAATTGTCAATATGCTTGAGATGAAGGCTTTTGCTTTTTGTGTTGTTGCAGAGTTTTATATTAAAATAAATCAGGAAATTTTGTTTACAGCAAGTCATTTTCTATGATTCTATAGTGAGATTTTAGACTGGTTGCTTGGTGAATTACCATTGCTGCAGGCTTAGGTGCACCTGGGATGTATAGCTTTGATGCCTTGCAACTTTTTAGTTGATTGATAGATCTATTGAATTTGGGGGTCAGGTCTCTCACGTAGGCACAATGAGCTGATTGAAAACATTTATTTCCAATGAAAATATTATTGTGTAGGTCATGTTTCATTTTTCCTTGTAAATTTTAATTTTTATTTTCACTGCTTATACACAGCGATAGCTTTGTTTCCAATGATACCAATAAATTTCAATTTATTTCCAACAGAAGGTTACATCTGGAACATGTTTTTTCTGCTGTGCATATCATGAATTTCCATCACTACTTGTCACTCTAAATGACTATTCAAGTTGTACGTTATACAGAAATCATAATTCATGGGAAGTACGTACAATAATTCATATTTTGCAATCTATTTGCTCATAATGTGAAATTAATACAAAAGTTAACTGAAACCAAAACAGAAATTGCTGGAGAAACTCAGCAGGTCTGGCAGCATCACTGGGAAGAAAGCAGAAGTTAACTTTTCAAGTCAGGTGGCTCCTCCTCAGAACTGTTAGTTGTCAGGAAAAGGTGATATTTATGCTGAAGCTGAAGTGGGAGAGGGGAAGGGGAAAAGTGAGTGAATAGATGGAGATGGAACCCAGAGAGAGAGAGAAATGGAAAGTAGGTAAATAAAGAAATATATAGATAGCAAGCCAGGACAGAAGCAAAGCTGAGTAAGCGATAGTGAGAGCTAAGAGTAGCAAAGAATTGGTGAGCTGTGCTGAAAACAACCCATATCATGTGATAATGTGCCTTGAAGTAGGTGAGAATGAATGACTTGCTAAAAACAACACGTTATAACAGGACATGCTATGAGGATGGGGAAAAAATGTGGAAGGATGGAATTGACTCTAAAGTTATTGAACTCAATGCTGGGTCCGAGAGACTGCAGTGGCCCCAAGTGGGAAATGAGCATGTTCTTTGAACTTGCACTGGAGCTCATTGGAACACTGCAGCAGGCCTGAGACAGAAATGTTGATGTGGGAACATGGTGGTGTGTTGAAGTGGCAGGTGACTGAAAGTTCAGGGTGATTTTTTTCAGACAGAGCATAGTTGGTCTGCAAAGTGGTCACCTAGCCTGCATTTCATATTCCCAAGGTAGAGGAGACAGATCATGAACAGTGAATACAGTAGTGCTATGAAGATGTAGATGTACCTTTTTTAAGAGACTTAAAAGCAGCAGAACTACTGGACCCAGCACCAAGTATACTCAAAAATGGTAACAATGTAATACTGTGTTGAGCCACTCAATTAATTCGTTGCTTGGAGACAAAAACAAATTCTAATTTGGCCAAACAATTTAAATTATGCCCGAAGCATAACAAACTCCAATTTTGAATTGAGTATATTGACAATCTTAAAAGTCAATGAAACAATCCGATGCTCTGGAGTATAAGACTGGGGAAAATTGAACAGTTGAGAGGAGATCTGCCACATCCTAGCGTGTAAGAGATTGCTTGAAAAAATAACTTTCTCAAAAGAAACTTTCGATCAGTAATCTGTAACACAGAAATTCCTAATACATAGAAAAGAAGACACAGGAAGATCCAAAGACAAGAACCTACAGCTGCCTGGTTTTGAGATAAGAAATGTTGTTTTGTAAATTTTAATTGGGAGTTTTTATCAGACTAGTATTATAGACGAAAAGGTAGAAGATAGGTTAGAAAAAGAAATTGTAAATAGTGGTTAGTTAATTATTCTGTGTTATACTTTAAGGAATAAATTTGTTAATTTTTCATTCAAATAGTTCTTGGCCACTCGATTTTTACAGATTACTGCACGGGATAAATCTTTTCGGTGTTGCTGGTTTTAAATTAAGCACGAGTGTTTACCCCATGTCGTAACAGCAGACTGGACTGAATGAAGTACAAGTAGATCTCTGTTTCACCTGAAAGGTATATCTGAGGCATCGGATGATGAGAAGGAAGGAGGTAAACAGGCAGGTAACATATCTCCTGTTGGTGCCGGGGGTATGTTGAGATGTTAGAAATGGAGGAGGAAGGGACTGGAGTATCCTGGAGGGAATAACCCCTGTAGAATGTTGTCAGGGATTAGAGGGGAATATGTTGGATTGTGGCATCCTGTTAGAGGTGACTGAAATGGCTGTTTACAATCTGTTACATGCGGATGCTGGTGAATTAGCAAATGCGGACTGGTGTGGGGGACCCTATCATTGTTGTGGGATGGAAGGAAGTGGTGGGACCAAAAGTGCAGGAGATAGTCAACAGAATCCTTAGCCATGTCCAACCTGTGATAGTGAGAAATCCTCAGTTGAGCAAAAAAGGTGGATATTACTGAAGCACCCCACTCCCTGTCGAAATAAGCAGATGCAATGAAACAAAGAAACTGGAAGAATGGAATGGAGTCCCTACAGTAAGCAAGGTGTGAAGATGTATTGTTGAGGTAACTGTAGGAATCAGTGAGTTTGTAGTGTATAATGGTTGCCAGCCTATCCCCAGAAATGTAAACAGATATCGAGGGGAAGAATCTAGGATGGACCAAGACAATGAGGGCAGGGTGAAAATTGGAAACAAAACTGATAAATGTATCAAATTCCAGATGACAGTGGGGAAACAACACCAATATTGTCATTAATAATTCTGAGAAAGCGTTCTTTGGAGAGACTCAAGTAGAATTGGAATAAGGAATGTTTCACATTTCCCCCATAAAGAGAGAGGTTCAAAGTTTGTGCGAAGATTTGTAGCTCGGGTGCTCGTTGTTGTGGTTCTGTTCGCCGAGCTGGAAGTTTTTGTTGCAAACGTTTCGTCCCCTGGCTAAGCGACATCATCAGT